>NC_086099.1:111051933-111352351 GCF_963921235.1 Mobula hypostoma | reverse complement strand
CATATCTGTAATGACAATCAGCACATATTTGTTTATTTCTGCAACACTCATCAAAGTTGCTGGTAAACGCAGCAGGCCAGGCAGCATCTATTGGAAGGGCTTCAGTCGACGTTTCAGGCCGAGACCCTTTGTCAGGACTAACTGAAGGAAGAGTTAGTAAGAGGTTTGAAAGTGAGAGGGGGAGGGGGAGATCCAAAATGATAGGAGAAGACAGGAGGGGAAGGGATGGAGCCAAGAGTTGGACAGATGATTGGCAGAGGGGATATGAGAGGATCATGGGACAGGAGATCCGGGGAGAAAGACGGGGGTGGGGGGGGTGGAAAAACAGAGGATGGGCAAGGGGTATAGTCAGAGGGACAGAGGAAGAAAAAGGAGAGTGAGAGAAAGAATGTGTGTATATAAATAAATAACGGATGGGGTACTAGGGGCAGGTGAGGCACTAGCGGAAGTTAGAGAAGTCGATGTTCATGCCATCAGGTTGGAGGCTACCCAGACGGAATATAAGATGATGTTCCTCCAACCTGAGTGTTGCTTCATCTTTACAGCAGAGGAGGCCGTGGATGGACATGTCAGAATGGGAATGCGACGTGGAATTAAAATGTGTGGCCACTCCCTCTGTCCCTCTGACTATACCCCTTGCCCATCCTCTCTTCCCCCCCCCCCCATCTTTCTCCCCGGATCTCCTGTCCCATGATCCGCTCATATCCCCTTTGCCAATCACCTGTCCAACTCTTGGCTCCATCCCTCCCCCTCCTGTCTTCTCCTATCATTTTGGATCTCCCCCTCCCCCTCTCACTTTTAAATCTCTTACTAACTCTTCCTTCAGTTAGTCCTGACGAAGGGTCTCGGCCTGAAACGTCGACTGAAACCCTTCCAATAGATGCTGCCTGGCCTGCTGCATTTACCAGCAACTTTGATGTGTGTTGCTTGAATTTCCAGCATCTACAGAATTCCTGTCGTTTTGTTTATTTCTGTTGCTTTTCATTACTTTAATTCGTTAATGGAAATTAGATATTTAGCACCACAATCGTGCTTTCTGCTTTCATCCACAATATCAGGACTCCTCATTAGCCCCACCATTTATCCATCAATTTGCTTTTCCTCAATAGATTTCCTTTTAAATGCCAATCAATTCTTTTATTCTCTCCATCTGACTTATTTCCTTTATCATAGTCCCTCTGTACTTTTCATCTTCAGTCAAATTTTCCTTCTATTATCAGACTCAGTGTTATGTTAACTCATCATCATACAAGATCTTTATTTCCTTCTTTCTTGCTCTATTTCTGCCCACTAGTCTTCCATTCATGTTAACCTAGGTCAGATCCATACCCCAGAATGTTTTTTGTCTATCTTAAAAGCTAATATAAAACATACAATTACACTTTAATTATTCACAACGTGCTTCCCATGGTTTTAGAGATTGCTGGGCATTTGACCAAGATCTTTCTGTCCTCTCCAGCCATTTAGAGACAAGATTGCTGGGCATTTGACCAAGATCTTTCTGTCCTCTCCAGCCATTGGCATGGATTTGGATGACTGGTATGTAGCTAAAGTTCAAGAAGGGGAAAAAGGATAATCCTGGAAATAATAGACTGGTGAATCTCATGTCAATGGTAGGGCAACTATTGGGCTGAACTCTTAGGTTTAGGCTTTATGAGCATCTGGAAAAACATGGTCTATCTAGGGACAGTCAGCATAGCTATGTGTGGTGCAGGTCATGTCTTAATAACAACTGTGATTCGAGGGGGTGACGATGGAGATTGATGAAGGTACATAGATTTTAGTAAGGCATTCAACAAAGTTTCTCATGGTAGGCATGATGCACAAATTGGTCGTTTAGATTCAGAATTGACTTCTCCATATAAGTCAGAAGGTAGTGGTTGATAAGTCTTGTCTTGGCATGAATTTTCTGCAGGAATTTGTACTGGGGCCTCTGCTGTTTGTAATATATATAGTGCAAATGATTTGGATGAAATTGTGGATGGGTGGGTTAGTAATTTTGCAAATGACACAAAAATTAATGTAGTTTAACACAGTGTAGAAGACAGCCAAAAGATACAACAGAAGGCAGATCAGTTGCTGATATTGAGGAAGAAATAGCAGGTGGAGTTTAATCTGGCCAAGTGTGAGGTATTGCACTTTGGGAGAACAAATGTAAAAGGAAATCACGCAGTTAATAATGGAACCATTAAAAGCACTGATGTACAGAGGGATCTTGGAGTCCAAGTCCATAGCTGCACAAGTTGACAGGATAGCTATTGCAGAATTGTCACGTTTCCCTTTGTTGGTTGAGGACTGAGTTCACAAGTCAGGAAATACTTTGCATGTTTATAAATCTCTGGTTAGATCACATATGACTACTGCATTCAATTGTAGTTGCCCCATTATAGGAAGGATTTTGAGGCTTTGGAGAAGAGGTTAACCAGGATGCTGCCTGGATTATAGGGCATGTGTCATAAGGAGAAGTTGGACAAACTTTAGAATGGTGGGGGCCAAGCAGAGATCTGATGTAAGTTTAGAAAATTATGAGAGGCACAGATAATAGACAGACAGTATCTTTTTCACAGGTTTGACATCTGAGACCCGACAACAAACATGTAAGTGAGAGGGACCAAGTTCAAAGGAGCTGTGCAGGGCAAGTATTTTTTTTACACAGCACATAGAATATAGAGGTGTTACAAAAGCTCTCTGCACATGAATGTACAGAGATTGGAGGTACATGGACCACATGCAGGCAAAAGAGGTCAGTTCAATTAGGTATCACTAGTTTAATTAGATTAGTATAATATTGTTGGCTAAGGGCCTGTGCCCTTAGTACAACCTCTACCCTTTGACTTCAAGAATAACTAATGTATTCTAATATGAACACCACAAGTTAGAGTTCCCTTGAATTTCCCTGCAGATCTTCTCTCTTCCCTTACCACTATTCAACACTCTGAAAACAATCACTGCAATAATAGCTGCTTTCTTACTAGTTTAACTGGAATGAAGGAATGTCTTTGACTGACCTAGATCATTCTTCCCAGCTCAAATATATTTTTCACATTCAGAACTGGTTTCTTCTTCCATGCTTTTCTTACCCATCTGTCATAAATTACTTGTAGCCAGAAACATTCAGTATCAGTTTCTCCAAAGAGCCATGCTTCTATTACAATCAGTGTATCATATTCCAATGTGACCATTTGTGCTTCTAACTGACCAAACACATGTACTCCAAATGACCTTGGAGCCCTGTGTTCCTACTTCTGAATACCAATTTTAGCCTACAACCTTGTCTACTAAAGTAGTGGTGTTCTATGAACACCAGAAAAATGCTTGTGAGGACATGGGTCCCAGCTCTGTTCAGAACTATTATCAGGTAAATCCGAAACAAGCGGCGATGCTTGTTTAAAAATACAGAAACGCACTTCCGGTCAAGATGGCAATGGCTTAGTCACTAAAAGCTATCGCTCTGTTCTATTTCTTATCTCCACACTCCTCCTCTCCCTTTCTTTTTACTCCAAACTGTTAAACTTTTTATTTTCCCTCCTGCTTGCAAATACACCTGTTTACTAGCTTTTACTAGCTCTTACTAGCTCTTCTTTCAGTTAGTCCTGACGAAGGATCTCGGCCCGAAACGTCGACTGTACCTCTTCCTACAAATGCTGCCTGGCCTGCTGCGTTCACCGGCAACTTTGATGTGTGATGCCTATTTTACAATGGCTTCAAAGTTCACCAAATCGGGGGAAAAAAAGTTCCTGCGGCCGGCCTCGTGGGTGAGAACATTATCTCAATATTAGATCAGCAGCAACAGGAAATAATAGCTGAATTTAAGTCTTCTTTCAGTTCGTTGGAATCGAAATTCGATCAAATTAAATCTATAGTGGAGGATCATGCTCAGCGGTTATCACAGCTTGAGTCTGCCACAGATGATTTAGACCACCGTTTTAAAGAGTTGGAAAACGTTTGTTCCAGCTTGAGAGATCATAACAGCAAGCTCATATCCAAAGTTACTAACCTAGAAAGTCGGAGAAGACCTCAAAATCTGCGTATTCTTGGCTTGCCAGAGTTTATCGAAAGTGGTTCTTCCATTGAATTTTTCTCCACTTTGCTTTGTGAGATTTTTGGGAATGATATACTTTCGACCCTGCCCGAGATAGACAGAGCTCATCGTACCTTAGCCCCAAGGCCAGAGCCGGGGCATAGGCCACGCTCAGTAATTATTCGTCTTCATCACCACCACATTAAAGATCTCTTGGTGAAGGAAGCCCGTCAGAGAGGGAAGTTGGAATACAAGGATCAACCAATTCATGTTGTCGAGGATTATGCTCCCTAAGTTCTGAGTCTGCGTGCCAAGTATAAAGGAGTCATGAAAAAACTATATAATCGCGGATTCAGGCCTTCCCTCCGGTTTCCAGCTTGCCTCTGAATATCTCTTACTAGCGGAGGCAAAAAGTAGTTTGACTTGGTTACAGAAGCTCAGAAATTTATTGATAGCTTCTCTGTTACTTCGAGTCCCTCACATTCAGTGTGATAACTTATTCTGGTGGAGAAGTACTTTTTTTGTTCCTGATCTTTCCTTCCTAAGTCAGTAAATTTTTTTTTCATAGTTTCTCGCAGATAGGTTACTGGGTAAAGTTTGTTTATTTGTTTTTATATTTTTTTCTTAGATACTAGTTTATATCTTTTTTTAGATTATTATCCTGAGTTAAGCTTAATAAATTTTGGTGGGATTGTTTTTCTTTTTACTATGTATAACTTTAGTTTAAAAGTTATAAAAGTATAAAAATTATGTGTAGAAGTTTTTTGGTTTTTAATTGATAAAAGATGGAGCTGATGATGATGTTAAGAGACAGGAAGTTGGGTTTTGGGTTGACTTTTTTTTGAAGAGCTTGTTGCTGTTTTTTGGTAGCTCTCTTGCCGTGGGTGTGAGGGGGTGTGAGGGAACTCTAATGCCAATATTATTCATAGAACCTTTAGATATTTGTATTATTCAGAACGTACTTCTGTCCTGTTTTTCTTGTTTTATACTTTTGTCCCAGAGCTGTTATTCGAATTTCTGACAATGTTTATGCCTACTATTCTCTATCTTTTTTTAAAGGACAACGGTTAGTCCGCTGAATTTTGTAAACTGGAATATTGAGGGATTGAATCATCCTGTTAAAAGAAGGAAGGTGTTTTCACATCTTAAACAGCTTAATGCAGCAATTGTTTTTTTGCAAGAAACACACATTCACAGTTCTGATAACTCTCATCTCGTGTCAATATGGGTGGAACAGCATTTCCATTCTACTTTTCAGGCTAAAGCCAGGGAGATCTCAATTCTTATAAATCAAAATGTTCCCTTTGAGCTTTATAACATAGTATCTGATACAAATGGTTGTTTTATTATTGTTTCGGGGAAATTATATACCACACTGGTAGTCTTGGCTAATTTATATGCTCCCAATTTGGATGATGTGGAGTTTTTTGACTGTTTTTTTCTCTTTATTGCCTGAGCTGAGTTCATATTCTCTCATATTGGGCAGTGATTTTAATTGCTGGTTAGATCCAGTTTTGGATCGATCATCCTCCTTCCTAGACCACCAAGTAAATCTGCTTTATCAATTCAGTCTTTCCTTTCCAATTATGGTATCTCTGATGTATGGCGTTTTCTCCACCCAAATAAGAGAGATTATTCTTTTTTTTCACATGTCCATCACACGTTTACTAGAATTGACTATTTTTTAATTGATAATCAGCTAATTCCGTCTGTTCGCTCTTGTGACTATCAGAGCATATTGATTTCAGATCATGCCCCAGTCACCCTGCCTATAATTTTGCCTATCACCTGTCCAGCTCTTGGCTCCATCCCTCCCCCTCCTGTCTTCTCCTATCATTTTGGATCTCCCCCTCCCCCTCCAACTTTCAAATCTCTTACTCACTCTTCCTTCAGTTAGTCCTGACGAAGGGTCTCGGCCTGAAACGTCGACTGCACCTCTTCCTACAGATGCTGCTTGGCCTGCTGCGTTCACCAGCAACTTTGATGTGTGTTGCTTGAATTTCCAGCATCTGCAGAATTGAATCTGCAGAATTCCTGTTGTTTGCGTTTAAATTCACTACTGCGAAGCCTGTTCCGGTGATGCCTACACCGAAGAAGTTTAGATCCTCTCTTCGACGGGAGTTCAGTGAAACCATCTCTCACTGCTCCCCATCTGTAATTTCTTCGGATCTTCAACTTTTCGACCACACTTTGACTCAGACTCGCTATCACAGCCATATATCCTTTCTTGGAACATGCCTCTGTCGCCAACATACTCCAGTTGGCTTTAGGATTCGTTTCCAAGCCTCTTAATTTGGACCTTCTGAGGATCCCAGGTACTCACATTTTATTGACTCTGCCTCTCGCCGCTTCTCCCGTCAAGCACTGAAGGCGACACTCTCCGCCATGAGGAGGTACTTGGTGTCCCTATCCCAGACCCTTCGGGACACTTTCTTCGCCGTCTGTAATGGTCCTACCCGTTATTTCATCCTCCGTCGGATTCATGCCTGCAATCGCCGTTTTTTTGACTTTGTCATGTTAGGCAAAGATCGCAAGATCCTACATCTACGGACTCCAGAGCCTGCCGCCCCCGACGCTAGCAGGCATGAACTTCAGATTGCGGCTCCTGCCATTGATCTCGCCGGCTCCAACACCTCAGGGCATATTCAAAACCTGGACTCCAGCAACGACCATGGACACCTTCACAGCAATTGCGCAACCACCATCTGCGACGTCAGCCTTGAACTCCAGGCCGGGTCTTCAAGTGCTGCTGTTGTGACTCCCATCTCCCCTTCCCCCACCACCACTCCGCAGCCCCGTCTTCCTCAGATCCCACCGTCAACTCCTGGGCCCTCAGAGGCTCCATCTTCCTCTCACCCCAACCCTCCCCTCTCCATTGACACCCCCAGCCTCCCCCCTCCCCCCTCTGATCCCAGCTCTCATCGTGCCGGGTCTTTACCATCCCCTCCGACCTTCAACTGTCGGAGGCAGAACGCTCTGTTCTCAGTAAGGGCCTCACCATTGTCCCCCTTCGCCAACACCTCAGCGAGTTCCGTGTTCGCCACGATGCAGAACTTTTCTTCCGCTGTCTCCATCTCCGAGCCTACTTCTTCGGCAAGGACTCTTCCACCCCCACCGATGACTCCTTCTCCCGTCTTCAACCCTCCTCTTCTTCATGGACACCCCGCTCTGTTCTTCTGCCTGCTCTGGATCTCTTTATCGCTAACTGCCGACGGGACATCAACCATCTCGACTTCACTGCACCTTGTCCCCATTCCAACCTCACTCCTTCGGAACGCTCTGCTCTCCATTCCCTCCGCACTAATCCTAACATTATTATTAAACCCGCCGATAAGGGGGGTGCTGTTGTAGTCTGGCGTACTGACCTCTACCTTGCCGAGGCACAGCGACAACTCGCGGATACCTCCTCTTATTTACCCCTCGATCGTGACCACACTAAGGAGCACCAGGCCATTGTCTCCCACACCATCACCGACTTTATCCGCTCAGGGGATCTCCCATCCACTGCTACCAATCTTATAGTTCCCACACCTCGCACTTCCCGTTTCTACCTCCTACCCAAGATCCACAAACCTGCCTGTCCTGGCCAACCTATTGTCTCAGCTTGCTCCTGCCCCACCGAACTCATTTCTGCATACCTCGACACTGTTTTTTCACCCCTTGTTCAATCCCTTCCGACCTATGTTCGTGACACTTCTCACGCTCTTAAACTTTTCGATGATTTTAAGTTCCCTGGCCCCCACTGCTTTATTTTCACCATGGATGTCCAGTCCCTAAATACTTCCATCGCCCATCAGGAAGGTCTCAAAACTCTACGCTTCTTTTTGGATTCCAGACCTAATCAGTTCCCCTCTACCACCATTCTGCTCCGTCTAGCGGAATTAGTCCTTACTCTTAATAATTTCTCCTTTGGCTCCTCCCACTTCCTCCAAACTAAAGGTGTAGCTATGGGCACCCGTATGGGTCCTAGCTATGCCTGCCTTTTCGTTGGCTTTGTGGAACAATCTATGTTCCGTGCCTATTCTGGTATCTGTCCCCCACTTTTCCTTCGCTACATTGACGACTGCATTGGCGCTGCTTCCTGCACGCATGCAGAACTCGTTGACTTTATTAACTTTGCCTCCAACTTTCACCCTGCCCTCAAGTTTACCTGGTCCATTTCCGACACCTCCCTCCTCTTTCTAGATCTTTCTGTCTCTGTCTCTGGAGACAGCTTATCCACTGATGTCTACTATAAGCCTACTGACTCTCACAGCTATCTGGACTATTCCTCTTCTCACCCTGTCTCTTGCAAAAACGCCATCCCCTTCTCGCAATTCCTCCGTCTCGGCCGCATCTGCTCTCAGGATGAGGCTTTTCATTCTAGGACGAAGGAGATGTCTTCCTTTTTTAAAGAAAGGGGCTTCCCTTCCTCCACTATCAACTCTGCTCTTAAACGCATCTCCCCCATTTCACGTACATCTGCTCTCACTCCATCTTCCGGTCACCCCACTAGGAATAGGGTTCCCCTGGTCCTCACCTACCACCCCACCAGCCTCCGGGTCCAACATATTATTCTCCGTAACTTCCGCCACCTCCAACGGGATCCCACCACTAAGCACATCTTTCCCTCCTCCCCTCTCTCTGCATTCCGCAGGGATCGCTCCCTACACAACTCCCTTGTCCATTCATCCCCCCCATCCCTCCCCACTGATCTCCCTCCTGGCACTTATCCGTGTAAGCGGAACAAGTGCTACACATGCCCTTACACTTCCTCCCTTACCACCATTCAGGGCCCCAAACACTTCACCTGTGAGTCGACTGGGGTGATATACTGCGACCGGTGCTCCCGATGTGGCCTTTTATATATTGGCGAGACCCGACGCAGACTGGGAGACCGCTTTGCTGAACATCTACGCTCTGTCCGCCAGAGAAAGCAGGATCTCCCAGTGGCCACACATTTTAATTCCACATCCCATTCCCATTCTGACATGTCTATCCACGGCCTCCTCTACTGTAAAGATGAAGCCACACTCAGGTTGGAGGAACAACACCTTATATTCCGTCTGGGTAGCCTCCAACCTGATGGCATGAACATCGACTTCTCTAACTTCCGCTAAGGCCCCACCTCCCCCTCGTACCCCATCTGTTACTCATTTTTATGCACACATTCTTTCTCTCACTCTCCTTTTTCTCCCTCTGTCCCTCTGAATATACCTCTTGCCCATCCTCTGGGTCCCCCCCCCACCCTCCTTGTCTTTCTTCCCGGACCTCCTGTCTCATGATCCTCTCGTATCCCCTTTTGCCTATCACCTGTCCAGCTCTTGGCTCTATCCCTCCCCCTCCTGTCTTCTCCTATCATTTTGGATCTCCCCCTCCCCCTCCAACTTTCAAATCCCTTACTCACTCTTCCTTCAGTTAGTCCTGACGAAGGGTCTCGGCCTGAAACATCGACTGCACCTCTTCCTACAGATGCTGCTTGGCTTGCTGCGTTCACGAGCAACTTTGATGTGTGTTGCCTATAATTTTTCCTGGTTTCCCTCAAATGAATAAGCATTGGCGTTTTAATCTGACCCTGTTGTCGGATAATGATTCTGTAAACTTTATGGAGGACCAGATAACTTTTTTTAAATACTAACACATCATCTGATTTTGAGGCGAGCCCTCTTTGACAAAATTAGAACTGCCTAGGAGCATGATTTAAATCTTTCTCTGTCCGATAAGGTTTGGGATTCAAATCTCAACTCAGTTAATTCAGCTTCTTTATGTGCTTGCCACTGTCTTTCCCAGTTTAAGGTTGCACCTTGGGCTCAGACGTCTAAAACTGAACTATCGCCGTTCTGTCCTGATGTTAATCCCTGTTGCGACAAGTGTAAAGGGGGCGAGGCTTCCCTTATTCATATGTACTGGGCTTCTCCTAGCTTGGAGAAATTTTGGAGAGATGTCTTTCTAACTTTATCCCATATACTTAATTGTTATTTGGAACCTAACCCTCGATTGCTCTTTTCGGCACCTTGTTCCCATTTAGATTAAGGGTTTATCCCCCCTGTTTTTTCTTTTGCATTTAAATCACTTACTTCCAGCTTCTTTCGGTTAACACTTATGGTTTTTTTTTGATGTGTAAATATATTATCACTCAGGTAGTAGGCAATATTCCTTTTTATAGATACAGCTCTGTGGTGATAAAAGTTCTGATTAACTTCTCTATATATTGTAAGGTTAGCTTAGAGTTGGGTAGTGGGAGGGTGGGGTGGTAACTAACATTATACGATTCTACTTTGGGTGCTTTTCCTTAACTGTTACGAACTGTGCACTTGATATGTCTGTTTTGCACTGTATTAACCTCTTTTTTTACTTTTTTTTGCTGCCTTGTAAAAACTTATAAAAAAAATTAATTAAAAAAGTACAGAAGGGCAAGTGGGGCAGCCATTGTTGGGAGTAGGTCAGTGGTGAGAGTGGGAGTGTCAGCCTTTGGCTTGAAAGAGACGTTGGCTCTGGGTAAGTTTCTGTTAAGGTTTCTTTTTTGTTCTTAGTATACCTAGTGTAGTAAATGGTTGTTGTGTGTTCTTCATGCCGGATGTTGGGAGTCCTGGGAGACCCGAAGTCTCTTGGGGAACTACATCTGCACGGAGTGCATCCAGCTGCAGCTCCTTGAAGACCATGTTAGGAGCATCAGCTGGATGATCTTCGGCTTGTACGGGAGAGCAAGAAGATAATTGATCAAAGTTACAGGGAAGTAATCACCCCTAATTGCAGGAGGTGAGGGGCTGGGTGACTGACAGGAGAAATTCATCTCAATAATAAATACGCTGTCTTGGATACTGTTGTGGGGAATGCCATGGAGACCGGGTTACTGGCACTGAGCTTGGGTCCGTGGTGTGGAAGGGGAAGAGGGAGAACAGGGGAATGATGGTGATAGGAAAAGGGAACACAGTCAGGAGATTCTGTAGGCATGAACTGGACACCCGAATGGTATGTTGCCTCCTAGGTGCCAGGGGCGGAACATCTCAGATTGCGTCCACAGCATCTCGGAGGGGGAAGGGGAGCTACCTGATATCTTGGGTATCAATAACATAGAGAGGAAATGCAAAGAGGTCCTGAAGAGAGAAGTTAGAGAGCTAGCTAGTTGAGAAGCAGGACATCCCGGGTAGTAATTTCTGGATTGCTGCCTGTGCCACACACCATTGAGGGTAGAAATGGGATGACTTGGCAGATGTATGTGTGGCTGAGAAGGAGGCAGGGCTTCAGGATCTTAGCTCATTGGGATCTCTACTGGGAGAAGTATGACCTGTACAAAAGTGACATGTTGCACCTTGTGACCAAGTTATCAGAAGATTGATGCCGATAAGAGAGATAAGAGAGAGACAAATGGGGGAAACATTCAAAATGCTAATCAGAGAGAGATGAGAGAGATTAACGAAAAGAGACACAGTTCCGAGTATTGTTTAGACCGGTTGCTTTGAACCTGAACTGTTTGAAGTTTGATGGACAGGCGACACCCCAGCAGGGGGATAAAAGGAACAGGTTCGCTAAGGCAAGACACACCATGACACCACGAGATAACGAGACCCTGGAAAAGCGGTGTGCCCCCACAAGTTGGTGGGAGTTTTGGAGGTCTGATCGCGGGACCAACCATAGACGCAGAGGGTGAGAAGGTACGATCGGCGGGAACCTGGTGTGCGTGTTCACCCTTGCCTGGGTGCCAGGTTCACCGCAGAAGAACGATTGTATCCAGAATGGAGGGGTCACAGTCGGTGACCTCAGAAGGCATTACAAAGGGGTCGCCCGAAAGCTAACTGCGAGGAACATCAAGGTCTGTTTGAATCGAGAATTTGCATATTCATTCTCTCTCTCCCCAACGGCACAACAGCGATTACTGCGAACTGAACTAAACTGAACTGAACTGAACTCTGTGTCACTTGAGACTGATCATTTTACCCCTAGACTGCGATAGAGCTTGATTGATCCTATTATCCTAGTTCTGTGTACAGGTGTGTTTTATCATTGCTAACCTGTTGCATTTATATCCTTATGATTAGAGTACTGTGTTGCTTATTTCTTTAATAAAACTTTCTTAGTTCCAGTAATCCAGACTCCAAGGTGGTCCATTTCTGCTGGTTTGGCAACCCAGTTACGGGGTACGTAACAACCTCAACCCGAGGGGGACCAATATTCTCGAGGGCAGGTTCTTAAGAGCTCTTGGGTTTAAACTAATCTGGCAGGGGGATGAGAACCAGAGTGAAGAGACTCAGGATAGGATGGATAGTAAAAAAGCAAAGATAGTATGCAGTCAGACCGTCAGGAAGGGCAGGAAGACGATAGAACAAAATTGCAGCCAGCAGGGTGAGTATTAGGACATTAAGGATGCAGAATCAGAAAGGTTAGTAATGTGTTATATCTCAATGCAAGGAGTACAAGAGATATGGTGGATGATCTCGTTGCGCTTTTACAGATTGCCGGCTATGATGTTGTGGCCATCACTTAATTGTGGCTGAAAGATGGTTGTAGTTGGGAGCTGAATGTCCACAGTCACACATTGTATTGAAGGGATAGGAAAGTAAGCAGAGTGGGTTGCGCGGCTCTGCTGTTGAAGAATGGTATCAAATCAGTAGACAGATGTGACATAGGATTAGAAAATGTTGAATCCTTGAGCGTTGAGTTAAGAAACTGCAGAGGTAAAAAGGATTCTGATGGCAGGTATATACAGGCCTCCCAACAGTAGCTGGACGTGGCCCACAAATTACAACGGGAAATAGAAAAGCCGAGTCAAAAGGGCAATGTTATGATAGTAATGGGAGATTTCAACTTGCAGGTTGATTGGGAAAATCAGGTTGGTAATGGATCTCAAGAGAGTGAGTTTGTTGAATGCCTAAGAGATGGCTTTTTAGAGCAGTTTGTTGTTGAGCATAATATGGGATCAGCTATACTGGATTGGGTGTTATGTGGTGAAACGGAGGTGGTTAGGGAGCTTCAGGTAAAAGAACCCTTTGGAACCAGTAATCACAATATGATTGAGTTCAACTTGAAATTGGATAGGGAGAAAGTAAAGTCTGATGTGGTAATATTTCGGTGGATTAAAGGAAATTACAGTGGTATGAGAGATGAATTAGCAAAAGTAAATTGGGAGGAGATGCTGGCGGGAATGACAGCAAAGCAGCAATGGCGTGAGTTTCTGTGAAAAATAAGGAAGGTTCAAAAATGAAGAAATACTCAAATGGTCAATTAGTACAACCGTGACTGTCAAGGGAAGTCAAAACTAATGTAAAAGCAAAAGAGAAGGCATACAACAAAGCAAAAATTAGCAGGAAGGTAGAGGATTGGGAAGCTTTTAAAAACCGAAATATGAAAGCAAGCTAGCAAAAACATTATCAAAGTAAAAGCTTTTTCAAGTATGCAAAAAAATTAAAAGTTACGAGAGTGGATATAGGATTGCTAGAAAATGAGGTTGGAGAAGTAATAACCAGGACAAGGTGATAGCAGATGCACTAAATTAGTATTTTGCATCAGACTTCACTGTGGAAGACACTAGCAGTGTGCCAGTTGTTGAAGATTGCGAGGGAAGAGAAGTGGGTACAATTACTATTACAAGGGAGAAGGTGGTCAAAAAGCTGAAAAACCTAAGGGTTCATAAGTCACCCGGATCAGATGAACTGCACGCGAGGACTCTGAAAGAGGTAGTGGTAGGGATTGTAGAGACATTAGTAATGATCTTTCAAAATCATTGGACTCTGGCATGGTGCCAGATTGCAAATATCACTCCTTCTTTAAGAAAGGAGGAAGGCAGCAGAAAGGAAATCTTAGACCAGTTAGGTTGATCTCAATGGTTGGGAAGATGTTGAAGTCAATTGTTAGGGATGAGGTTATGGAGTACTTGGTGAAAAAGGACAAGATAGGATAAAGTCAACATGGTTTCTTTAAGGGAAAATCTTGCCTGACAAACCCGTTGTAATTCTTTGAGGAGATTACAAGTAGGATAGATAAAAGGGATGCAGTGAATGTTGTATATTTGCATTTTCAGAAGGCCTTTGGCAAGGTACCACACACGAGGCAGCTCACCAAGTTAAGAGCCCATGATATTACAGGAAATTGCTGGCATGGTAAGAGCATAGGCTGATTGGTGGGAGGTAGCAAGTGCGAGTAAAAAGATCCTTTCCTTGTTGGCTACCAGTGACTAGTGGTGTTCCACAGGGGTCGGTGTTGAGACAGCATCTTTTTAAGCTGCACATCAATGACTTAGTTGATGGAATTGATAGCTTTGTTACACACACAATAAGTATATGAATCTTTGTATTTAATAACGGATAGAACCTCCTTTAGGAACAATAACCTGGACCAAATGTTTCCTGTAGCTGCTGATCAGACTTACACAACAACGAGGAAATTTAGACCATTCCTCCATATAAAACTCACCAATATTTCAGGGATACCTTGCATAAACTGCCCTCTTCAAGCCTTGCCTTCTTTTTAAACCATTCAGTTGTTGATTTACTTTTGTGTTTTGGATCATTGTCTCATTGCATCATCTAACATCTATTAAGCATCAGGTGACAAACCGCTACCCTGACATTCTCCTGTAAATTGTCTGAATACAATTTTGAATTCATTGTTCCCACAACGTTTGCAAGTTGTCCAGGCCCTGAAGCAGCAAAGCAGCCCCAAACCATGATGCTCCATCCACCGTGCTTCACAGTTGAGATGAGATTTGGTTGATGGTGTGGAGTGCCCTTTGGAAGAGTCTGTCCATTGAGAATACACTTCTCTGTTCAGACAAAGTCCTGACGAAGGGTCTCGGCCTGAAACGTCGACTGCGCCTCTTCCTATAGATGCTGCCTGGCCTGCTGCGTTCACCAGCAACTTTGATGTGTGTTGCTTGAATTTCCAGCATCTGCAGAATTCCTGTTGTTTGCATGTAATAAGAGTAGGTCACTTTGGGAAGAATGGCTCCATATAATGACTGAGGGATGTGTTCGTAAGCTAAATGTGAAGTCTATAGAATGAAATTTGAAGATAAAGATGTGAATGCTGCTCAGAGCTCGAGACCAAAGTATCAGAAGACTGAATTTGGAATTGATAAAACTTTTTTACTTTAAAAGATTTTAATGCAATAATATAGCTCCAAATAAATGATACCTCCGTGTAAATGAATGTGTATCTAAATATCTTTCTTTTAATTCCTTGTAAGACTCATAACTTCACTGCAAGTGAATTCAGTATTCACCCACCTATCTAAGGTAGTGAAAGTGACATTTTCTTTTGGCTATTACACTCTTCTGTTGATTAAGCTGAGGTCCAAGGACCCTCGATATTATGTAGAACCTCATTCTATCAAGACATGGAACAGCAGCGGTCAAAAGGAAGAGGGATGCATGGGGCGGGTGGGCAAGCAACAGCATTCCGAAGCAAACTGAGTCCATAGACCCAAATCCCGGAGTAAACAGAGTAGGTCCACAGCTTCAGTCTCAGTTCATCACTGAGCTGGGCAAATTACCGTGAAGCAGCCAGGGCAGTCTCACAGTCGCAGCACAGCAAAGAGAGGAGCGAACATCACGGAAGACCGAGTGGAATCAGCCTAACCCTTGCCTCTTCAGGCACATATGCCTTTTCAGCATATCTGGGCCGCTATTTATATCATTTAAACATTGAGTCATACTGCACACTAGGACCTGAGCCCTGTCGGCAGCAATACACAGCGAAAGGATTAGGGCATTTACAGATACAAAACTTGGTGGGCAGTGAGGAGTTAGTCTCAAGCTTCAGAAAGACCATAAGATCATAAGACATAGGAGCAGAATTAGGCCATTCAGCCTATCGAGTCTGCTCCGCCATTCCATCATGGCTGATCCCGGGTCCCAATCAACCCCATACACCTGCCTTCTCACCGTATCCTTTGATGCTCTGAACAATCAGGAAACCATCTACTCCTGCTTTAAATATACCCTCGGACTGGGCCTCCACCACAGTCTGCGGCAGAGCATTCCACAGATCCGCTACTTTCTGGCTACAGAATTCATCCTTACCTCAGTTCTAAAAGGTTGCCCCTCAATTTTGAGACTGTGCCCTCCAGTTTTGGATGCCCCCCCACCATAGGAAATATCCTCTCCATATCCATCCTATTTAGTCCTTTTAACATTTGGTGGGTTTCAATGAGATTCCCCACCCCGCCCCACATTCTTCTAAATTCCAATTAGTACAGGCCCAAAGCTGCCAAACACTGCTCATATGTTAACCCCTTCATTCCTGGAATCATCCTCATGAAACTCCTCTGGACTTTCTCCAATGACACATATCCTTTCTGAGATATGGGGCCCAAAACTGTTGACAATACTCCATGAGGCCTCACTAGTGCCTTATAAATGCTCAGCATTATCTCCTTGCTTTTGTATTCTATTCCCTGAAAGATATTGAAGAGCTGATAGGTTAGATTCAGCAATAGCAGATGAACCTTAACCTTACTCAGTATAAAATGGCACATTTTGGAATGTCAATTAAGGATAAGTTAATGGATGTTATGACCCTGGGCAATATTGAGGAATAGAGGAGCCTTTCAAAAGAAGTCCGAAATCCCTGAAGGCAGCAACACAGCTACATGGGATAATCAAGAAGGTATACAAGATGCTAGCTTTCATTAGCATAGATTAGATGAGCATGCATGTTAAAGTGCAGCTTTATAGAACATTGGCAAAGTTGCATCTGGAATAGCATGTGTACCTTAACATAGAAAGGACATGATTGCTCTGGCCGGAGTACAGAGTACATTCAGCACAAGGTTGCCTCAGTTGGACTATGTTAGATAAGAAGAAGACTGGAGAGGTTGGGATTGCGTTTCTTGGAGCAAAGAAGGCTGAGAAGGTACTTCAGAGAAAGGTCAAAAGTATGAGGAGTATATGTAGGATAGACAGTGAGAAACTTTTTGCCAGTAGCTAGGGTGCATATAACCAAAAACTATAGGTTTAAAAGGAGTAAGAGGCTTACAGGGGGGATATAAAGAAAATATTTTTCATCCAGAGGGTGGTTAAGGTTTGGAATATGTTACCTGACTGCATAGTCAAAGCAGGTACTGTCACAACAGTTAACACACACAGGTGAGCACCTGAATGCCAAGACAAAGGTGGTTATAGACTAAGAACAGGTAGATGGGATTAGTATGTAAAACATATAAACTCTACAGCACATTACAGGCCCTTCGGCCCGTAATGTTGTGCTGACCATGTAACCTGCTCTAGAAGCTGCCTAGAATTTCCCTACCGCATAACCCTCTGTTTTTCTAAGCTCCATGTACCTATCTAAGAGCCTCTTTAAAGATCTATTGTATCTGCCTCTACCACCTTTGCTGGCAGTACATTCCATGCATCCCCCACTCTGTGTGAAAAACTTGCCTCTGACATCCCCCTTGTACCTACTTCCAAGCACCTTAAAACTATGCCCCCTCATGTTAGCCGTTTCAGCCCTGGGAATAAACCTCTGGCTATCCACACGATCAATGCCTCTCATCATCTTATAAATGAGTACTTGATAGTCAACGTAGATGTGTGGGCCAAGTAGCCTGTTTCTGTGTTGTACAACCCTTATGAATAAGCAATCGGACAACTAATAATTAGAAAAGGCCTGAAGCTTTCCAGAAACCAGGCATTAATATGAATAAGTATCAAAGCTGGTGAGCTAATATGCATGTCACAAAATCAAATGTGTCTAAATATCACTAGTTGCTATGTATGCACAACATTGAATATGAAAAATATACAAACTGCTTCTGTAGAATACAGATAACATCTTTTCAATCATAAATTAAAAGACAGAAACACAATGCTAACATAATTTACAAAAGACTGAGGTTTTGAGTTCCCTTTTCTTTAACACGGCAAAACTGATTACAGTAATTACAGCAATAAGCAAAGGTTCCATCAAATTAAAAATCTTCAATGCTCAAAAAAGGGTTTAGATTGCCACCTGGGATGCACTGGGATTTAAATTATTAGGTTTTACTCAGCTTCTAGAAAGAGCATCACCAGACAGTATCTAAATAAAATCAATATTTTTAAGCAGTGGGGGAAGTGACTATTAATAGATCAAAGCTCAGTAACAGCCAAGCTTAACAATGTTCCTGAAATCAAGGCTTTCAAAATGTAACAAAGGAAGGTCTTCATGAACTTTGCCCTCTCTCCTTTAGATATTATCCGACTATCAAATGGATTGCTCTCAGTAAAAGATTGTTCACATTTATCTGTCTCCCTTTGAATTATTAACCTGGTCTATCAAAATATCACAACAATGTGAGCTTCAAAGTTGCTTTGGAATCATAGAAAATTACATAATAGGAGGCAATCTCCCATCCATCCTAGGTAAAGCTATACATTAGCTTCATCTGCCGTGGCTTTGCATATTTCAACCATCTATGTCCTTCTGAAGTCTGCTCCTGTTCCCCACATTGAGCACAACATTCATAAATTCTAAATATTCCACATGCAAAACTTTAAACTGTATACAATGTATACACAAGGTTGGGACATTAATGCTTTCAATGCACAGAATAATGTAATTTTCCATTAATTCCTTTGTTCAACCTGGTCCGGGAACGTGTGAAGAACTGGTCTGTCTTGATGACCACAAAGGAGCAATTTCAGACTAAAATGGAATCATAAATATGCACTCCGCAACTGTGGCTGGACTTGCACAATATAACTTCTTACAAGGCGAGATCAGGTAGCATAACTTCCAATGACCCATTACTCCTGGATGAACTTAATGTCTTTGATGCACATTTTGATAGAAGAAACTATGACTCAACCACATAAACATCCACATCTCCAGATGACCCTGTAAATCCAATCTCTGAGAAGGATGTCTGGGCATCCTACAAGAGAGTGAATCCACAAAAGGCATCTGGTCCAGACTGGATACCTGGCCAAGTTCCATAGATCTGGTGTGGGCCGGATATATTCAACCTCTCCTATCTGTGGTCTGAAGTTCTCGCGTACTTCAAATAGGCATCTTCTATACCAGTGTCCAAGAAGAGCATGGCACCATCCGGTGGCAATTACATCAACTGTAAGAAGTGATTCAAGAGGTTATTTATCGCCTGAATCAACTACTGCCTCTGCTCCAATTTACCTGCTACCATGACAGAACCACAGCAGATGCAATGTCTCTGGCTCTTCACTCTGTTCCGGACATTATATTCAACAGGAAGTTCTGCATCAAACTGTTGTTCATCAACTATAGCTCGGCATTCAACATAATTATCCTACCCAAAGTTACCATCAAGCTTGCAAAACCTGAGTCTCTATACCTCCCTCTGCAACTGGATACACAACTTCAAAGGAGGTTCATGAAAATGATTCCAGGATTGAAATAAAAAATATTTGATGGCTCTGGGCCTGTATTCACTGGAATTCAGAAGAATGAGGCATGACCTCATTGAAACCTATTGAATATTGAATGGCCTCGATAGAGTGGATGTAGGGAGGACATTTCCTCTGAAGGGAAAGTCTAAGATCAGAGGACACAGCCTCAGAATAAAACATAGAACACAGAATATAGAAATCTACAGCACATTACAGGCCCTACGACCCATAATGTTGTCCCAAACATGTAAACTGCCTAGAATTACCCTATTGCATGCCCTCTAATTTTCTAAGCTCCATATTTCTATCTAAGAGTCTCTTAAAACACCCTGTTGTATCTGCCTCTACCACTGTCACCGGCAGTGCATTCCAAGCACCCACCACTCTCTGTGTAAGAATCTTACCCCTGACATCTCCTCTGTACTTACTTCCATGCACCTTAAAACTAGACCCTCTCATGTTAGCCATTTCAGCACTGGGGAAAAAACTCTGATCATCTTATACACCTTTATCAGGTCACCTCTCATCCTCTGTCTCTCCAAGGAGAAAAGGCCAAGTTCACTCAACCTATTCTTATAAGGCATGCTCTCCAATCTAGGCAACATCCTTGTAAATCTCCTTTGCACTCTTTCTATAGTATCCACATCCTTCCTGTAGTGAGGTGACCAGAACTGAACACGGTACTCCAAGTGGGATCTAACGAAGGTCTTATATAGCTGTAACATTACCTCAAGGTTATTGAATTCAATCCCACAGTTGATGAAGGTCAACACACCATATACCTTTTTAACAACACTGTCAATCTTTGCAGCAGCTTTGAGTGTCCTATGGACACAGACCCAAGGTCTCACTGATCCTCCACACTGCCAAGAGTCTTACTATTAATACTACACACTGTCTTCAAATTTGACCTACCAAAATGAACCACTTCACATTTATCTGGATTGAACTCCATCTGCCACTACTCAGCCCAGTTCTGCATCCTATCGATGTCCCGCTGTAACCTTTGACAATCCTCTAGACTATTCACAACACCCCCAACTTTGTGCTATCAGCAAACTTACTAACCCACCCTTCTACTTCTTGATCCAGACCATTTATAAAATTCTCAAAGAGAAGGGCTCCCAGAACAGATCCCTGCAGAACACCACTGGCCGCCATCCTCCATGCAGAATACAAACCATCTACAACTACTCTTTGCCTTCTGTGAGCAAGCCAATTCTGGATCCATAGAACAATGTCCCCTAGGATCCCATGCCTCATTACTTTCTGTCTGAGCTTTTCATGAGGAACCTAATGAAATGCCTTACTGAAATCCATATACACTACATCCACTGCTCTACCTTTATCAATGTGTTTTGTTACATCCTCAAATAATTCAATCAGGCTCATAAGGCATAACCTGCCCTTAGAGGGGCATTAGAGAATAGAGGGACATCCCTTTAGAATTTTTAGAATGGAGATGTGGAGGAATTTCTTTAGCCAGAGAGTGGTGAACCTGTACATCGGTGAGACTCAACATAGACTGGGAGACCGCTTTGCCAAGCATCTACGCTCCATCTGCTAGAACAATGTGATTGCCCAGTGGCCACCCATTTTAATTCCACTTCCCATTCACATTCCGAATTGTTTATTATGGCCACCTCCACTGTCGTGATTAGGCCACACTTAGGTTGGAGGAACAACACCTTATATTCCGTTTGGGTAGCCTCCAACCTGATGGCATGAACATTGACTTCTCTAACTTTGGTAATGCCCTCCAACCACCTCCCCACTCCCCCACTGCTTCTCCATTATCCATCCCCTCTCTCACCTCATCTCACCAATCAACTTCGCAGCTCTTTACTTCATCTCTCCCCCTCCAGATTTTACCTATCACCTGGTGGTTCTCTCTCTCCCTCCTCCCCCCACCTTTTAAATCTACTCCTCAGCTTTTTTTCTCCAGTCCTGCCAAAGGGTTTCGGCCTGAAACTTCGACTGTACTTTTTTCCATAGATGCTGCCTGGCCTGCTGAGTTCCTCCAGCATTTTGTGTGTGTTGCTCAGATTTCCAGCATCTACAGATTCTCCTGTCTGTGAGAAAGCCAAAAGTGATGGTTGAAGCTCAGTTGGAGATCTGGGAAGAGTGGGGTGTCACAGGAGATAGTGTTACAACCTCTGTTGCTCAACATTTATTTAAATCAATAGTTCCCAAAATTCAGTGCCTCCCAGACCACATCTGGCTTTACATAAAAACTTCTTCCATTTGAGTCATGGATTAACTATAAAGATGAATAATTTGACTTTGATAAGATTCACATCACTTACTTGAAATTGAAGATTGATTTCATCAAACATTGCAAAAAGTTGGGACAAATATTCAATGTTATGACTAATAGTCTTGGGTTGATTACTGAATGAAGCATTTGATTCTTCAACGAATTTTATAACAGTTTCAAAAAAACGTATAAAAGTGTCTCGGGCAATTTCCTTTTGAGAGCCATCTGACTTCTGTTTGCAACAGCAAACATTCGAACTGCTCATAATTCTCGATACAAAGCTCTCGAAATTGTCAAGAAATGAGAACATGGGACTTGATTTTATTTACCTCAGTAATAATGGTATTTAATGATTTTTTGCGACAAGCTGGTGCCTATGAATGGTAAGTACAATGGTGAGTGGTAACTATGTTAGGTGCAGCTTTTTTTCAAGAAATTAATGAACACACAGAAGTTTCCTGTCATCTGTTGCACAAGCAAGAATATTGGTGAGCATGAAGTCCTTCTCTTTGAAAAATTGCTCAGCAACCCAAAATATTGACTCCGCCTTCATATCTGTTTCTACTACCCTTGTAAATAACAACTCTTGAATGTTGCTTTCATCTTTTATGAAGCAAACATATCAAAGAAGCAAAGTTTCATTGGCTGGCAAAGTCAACTCATTCAACGGCAGAGAAAATTCTGTTGTCCTTTAATTATTTACTCAAAACCTCACTTACTGCTGGCAGAATTAGTTCCTCCCCAACTGTATGTCAATTTCCAGATACAGCAATGTGTAATGAAATACCACATGAAGCAGGCAAACCATCACTGTTTTATTGTGAACTGCTGGCAACATGTTTTGAAGTGTTTTCCATTTCTGAAAGTTTTCACAAAGCGACTGAAAATAAGCCAAGTTTTGGTTTGTTTTAACAGAGCATATTCTCTTCAAATGTTCAAGGAACCTAGGTAGTTTAATTGCCTCATATAAACCAACTTTTCACACAACACATTGCTGTTCGTTGCTTGCTGCTGGTATAAATCTGTATTTCAGATTCTCTGTGCTTGGTCTTCTTCCATTTTAGTTATGGATTAACGAGCACAGTCAATCATCTACTGTTTAAGTCTAACTTTAAAGGCTGTGATCAATAAAGGGGCAAGTTATGACATCATCACAGCTCAAACAAATCCTGACTCTCTGCCTAAAAGTACATAAAGTGGGGCAGTAATATCTCGGTGGGGCTGTGGGCTGAAGAAAAGTATTCAAGACCATTTGAAAGGGCAGATTCTGAACTTTACCCCTAAAATTACACCCTAATTCACAGCAATTGCATCACTGCGTGATTAGAGTATGGAAATCATACCAGATAATACTACTCTATAGTAGTGATGCTTGGTATAGGCCTGGAAATAACGTTATTTTTTCAGTCCAGATTTTTTATGATGTGGCAAATACAGAAGTGTCACATTGCTTTATAACAACTATAATGCATTTCGAGCAAAGTCTCAGTGAACACGGGCTAGCAAGAGATGAGGTGATTACCTGTTCAATGTGAGGCACAGAGGATTAAATATTTATAAGTAATTAATTTCTTGAATTAAGCCTGTAATCACTCAGCTGCACTCTTTGCTACTGAGTGCCCCCAACCAACCCCTTTATCTTTATTGCCCCCTTAGAAACTCCCACCAGCCCCGGATGACGAAGTGGGCAAGGGAATATCCCACATTGGTAACAACAAATTTTAATTATTTGGATATGAATGTTTATGGCACAATTATCGAGTTAGGTGGTCTTGTTAATAATGAAGCAGGTTACAAAGTATTGCAAAGAGATAGTCATCAATGAGGGAGTTGGGCTAAGGAATGGAAAATGGATTTCAACTTAGATAATTGTGATGTGATGTTTTCAGGACAGTGAAAGCAGTGAATGCAGGGCACAGAAAAGAGCTGTGGACCACAGGGACCTGGGAGTATAACTTCATGGTTTGTTGAAAGTGGCCTATACAAAGTAGATAGACAGTGAAGAGGCCGTTTAACCTGCCGGCCTTCATCAGTCAGGACACTGAGTTTAGGAGTAGGACCATTATGTTGAAGTTATATACACTCAGTGGCTACTTTATCTAGTACAGGAGGTACCTCATAAAGTGACCACGGAGTGTACATTCTCAGCCTTCCACTGTTGTCGCCCATCCACTTCAAAATTCAATGTGTTGTGCATCCAGAGATGCTCTTCTGCACACCACTTTTGCAACATGTGGTTATTTGACCAATCTCCTCTGACCTCTCTCATTAACAAGGCGTTTTCACCCACAGAACTTCCACTCACTGGAGGTTTTTGTTTTTTTGCATCAAGCCCTAGAGAATGTAATGCACGGAAGTTGCAGGGTATCAGCAAATTCTGAGTTTTTCAAATGACCCCCTCCGGCACCGACAATCATTCCACGGCTCAGGCAGGGGGAATGCGAGTATCAGTGTCAGACCCCCTACAATCGGGGGTGGTGCGGGGAGAGTGAGAGTGTGAGAGTGTGAATGAGAGATTGTGGGAGTGTGAGTGTGAGAGAGGGAGAGGGAGAGGGAGCAGGAGAGAGAGAGAGAGAGAATATAAAAGGAGCAGATTCAGGTAAGGCCAGTCTTTTTCTCTGGACAGGGCGGTAAAGTGTTGGCATCAGAGCCCTATTTCATGTGGAAATGAAAGGAAGGTAGGTTGAAAAGGAGCAACCATTGCTGGAGTGTGCCAGTGATTGGCTTAACAGGCTTCAGAGAGAACAGGTGCAGGCACAGTTAAGAAGAGGTAAGGCCTTTTTTTGTAGAGAGCAGTCAGGATGGAATGCTGTTCCTTTCGGATGTGGGAATTCAGGATACCTGACGGTTTCCCTCATGACTACATCTGAGGGAAGTGCACCCAACTTCAGTGCCTGACTGACCGGGTCAAGGAGTTGAAGCTGGAGTTGAATGTACTCAAGATCATACATGAGCCTGAAGATATTACAGATGAGCCCTTTGAAGAGGTGGTCACAGCCAGAGTACAGGCTTCGGACAGTGGATGGGTGACCAACAGTAGAGGTGAGAGCATTAGGAAGTCAGTGCAGGGTTCCCCGGTGGCCATAATCCTTAACTCTTGGGATACAGCTGGAGGGTGGGGAGGGGAACGACACACCGGGGCACAGCAGCAGCAGCCAGGCTGATGGAACTGTGGCCGGTTCTGCGGCTCAGCAGGGAAGGGTAAAGTCAAGCAGAGTGGTAGTTACAGGGGACTCGATAGTTAGGAGGAAAGAAAGGAGATTCTGTGGCCACAAAAGAGACACCAGGATGGCATGTTGCCTCGTGGGTGCTACGGTCCAGGGTGTGTCAAAGCAGCTGTGGATGGAGTTAGTCCCATCTTAGGTGCCAGCCTCAGTAGAATACAAGGCATCTTCAAGGAGTGGTGCCTCAGAAAGGCGGCATCCAATATTAAGGACCCTCATCACCCGGGCATGCCTTCTTCTCATTGTTACCATCAGGAAGGAGGTACAAAAGCCAGCAGGCACACTCTCAGCAATTCAGGAACAGCTTCTTCCCCTCTGGCATCCAATTCCTAAATGGACATTGAACCCAAGAACACCATCTCACTTTTTTTTATTATTGGTTTTTGCATTATTTTTAAATAATTATTTAATGTACATTAATATACTTACTGTAATTGATTTACTTTTTTTTCTATCCTATCATGTATGGCATTGTACTCCTGCCACTAAGTTAACAAATTTCATGACATATGCCAGTGATATTAAACCTGATTCTAAATTCTGAATATTCTCAAGGGGGAGGGGGAACAACAGAGGTTGTAATGCATATTGGCACCTATGTCCTAGGCAGAAAAGGGGAAGAGGTCCAATGCAGTGAATATACAGAGTTAGGGAAGAGGCTGACGAAAAGGACCTCCAAGGTAGTAATCCCCAGATTACTCCTGGTACCGCAGAATAGGGATGATAGGATTCATAAATGAATGGCTGAGGGCATGGTGCAGGGGACAGGGTTTCAAGTCCTTAGATCATTGGAACTTTTTTTGGGGAAGGAGTGATATGTACAAGAGGGACTGGTTGCACCTGAACTGGAAGGGAATCAATATCCTAGCCGGGACGTTTGCTTATGCTACTTGGAAGAGTTTAAACTAGTTGTGCAGGGGGCTAGGAACCAGAGCACCAGATCAGTAAGGGAAGGGTTGGACCAGAAGGTAGATGTGTCAGATAGTTTGAAGTGTGTGTATCTTAATGCTTTGAGTGTTATGGGTAAGGGTGATGAACTTAGAGCGTGGATCAGTACATGGAACTAATGTTGTAGCCATTATTGAAATCTGATTGAGAGAGGTGCAGGAATGGCTGATTAATATACCAGGTTTTCAAAGTTTTAGAAAAGGTAGGGGAGGAGGGAAAAGGTGGGGGGGGGTGGGAGTTGTACGACTAATCAGGGACAATATTATAGCTGTACTCAGGGGAGACATTAGACACAGAGGGATTAGACACACCATTTGGGTGGAACTCAGGAATAGGAAGGGTGCAATCACACTGATGTGATTGTACTCCAGACCCCCTAATAACCACCGGGACATTGAGGAACAGATATGCAATCAGTTTAAGGAAACATGTAAAAATAATAGGGTTGTTGTCATGGGGGATTTCAACTTCCACAATATAAACTGGGACCATCTTAGTGCAAGGGGTTTAGATAGGGCAGAATTTGTTAAGAAAGGTTTCTTAAATCAATACATGGATGGTCTAATGAAAGCAAGAGCTGTACTGCACCTGGTGTTGGGTAATGGGCCTAGCCAGGTGACTGACCTTTCAGTCGGTGAATAGTTAAGGCATAGTGACCACAACTCCTTAACTGTCAGGATAGCTATAAGGATAGGTATGGTCCTTGTGGTAAAGTCATCAACTGGAGTAAGGCAAATTCCAAGGACATTAGGCAGGAACTAAGAAGAGTTAACTTGTAACACCTTTTACCTGGCAAGACCACATCAGACAAGTGGAGAGTGTTCAAAGATCAATTGCACAGAGTACAGGAAAGGTATGTTCCTGTTCGAAGGAAGGGCAGAGTTGGAAAGATAAGAGAGACTTAAGTGTCCTGAGAAGTGATGAATTTAGTCTAGAAGAAAAGTTTGTAAAGCTTCAGATGTTAGGCTCAAGCAAAGCAAATGAGTATAAAGAAGCCAGAAAAGAATGAAAGGGAATTAAGAAAGCCACGAGGGGCTGTGAAAAGTCCCTGCCAAATAGGATGAAGTTGAATCCCAAGGCATCAAGAGAAAGAAGATAACTGGGGAGAAGGGGGGACCACTCAAGCATAAAAGAGGGAATATTTGCTTAGATGTGGAGAATATGTGTGAGGTACTTAGTGAGTACTTCAGTTCAAAGAAAAGGAATTGGAGGACCAGGAGATCAGTGCTGACTGTATAAATATACTAGTGCATTTAGAGGTCAAGGAGAGGGAAGTGTTGGGCATCTTAATGAGTGTTAAGGTGGTTAAGTCTCCAAGGCCTGATGGGATTTACCCCAGGTTATTGAAGAAGGCAAGATGTGAGACTGCTGGGGCCTTGACCAGTATCTTCATATCCTCTCTAGGCAGAGGCAAGGTCTCAGATGACTGGCGAGTAGCTAATGTTGTACCTATTTAAGAAAGGAACATATCACGGTCCGGTCCGTGAAATCCATATTCCGGTTCACAGTCCGGTCCATGGACTCCGGACTCCGGGTCTTCTGGCTGTCCCTTGTTTCAGTTGGGCTTAATCATAGGCACCTGATTCTCGTCTTGGGGCTGGGAATATAAGTGGCCCTGGGGTTGCATGTGGTTGCTGTTTGTTTGGTAGAAAAATTCAAGTTCAGATTGGATCAGAATTATCAAAACAGTACATAGTAGAAAATGGCACACCTCAAGGTAGTGTGATTAGCCTGTTACTTTTCATCATTATGATCAATGATGTCTTCACAAAGGTACCAGTGGATATAGGTAGGTCACTGTTTGCGGATGATGGGGCCTTGTGGAAAAGAGGCAGGAACATGGACCATATAATCAGGAAACTACAAGAAGCAATTGATGAAGTGGTGGAGTGGGGTTATGATTGGGGATGTAGATTTTCAGTAGATAAAACTCAAACTGTATTTTTTACCAGGAAAAGGGTTGAGGTAGGGAAGAAGTTAAGGATGTATGGGGTTGAATTAGAAAGGGTTGCATCATTTAAATTTCTGGGAGTTATATTTGATTCATGATTAACATGGACAGACCATATCAGGAAAGTTGAGGAGAAATGTGAAAAGGTAATAAATGTGATGAGATGTTTGACTGGTAGGGAATGGGGAGCAAGTTGTTCAGCTTTGAAGAGAATGTATGTGGCTTTAGTAAGATCTGTATTGGATTATGGAAATATAGTATATGGATCAGCAGCTAGGTCTCTTATAAGGAAACTGGATGTGATTCAGGCTCAGGCCTTGAGAGTGTGCAGTGGGGCTTTTAAAACGTCACCAGTGTCAGCCCCACGGGTAGAAATGGGAATAATGCCTTTGGAACTAAGAAGGATGCAACTGATGGCAAACTACTGGGCTAACTTGCAGGGACACAATGATTCTCACCCTACTAAAGGAGTGTTGCAGGAATGCTGGGAAAATGGGAGGTTTCAGAGGGATACCTTTAGTCGGGTAGGGAATGATATCGCAAAAGAATGTGGAGTATTTGATCTGAGGATAAGTCCTTCAGTAGTTTATCCAGTTGTAGCTCCATGGAAGCTTGTATGGCCTGACATAGACTGGCATTTGTTAGAGGTAAAAAGGAAAGAAAGATATAAAACAGATTTGGTAAATACATTTAACTGTCATGTGATGGAAAAGTATAGTGATTATACTCACATTTATACGGATGGTGCGAAGGAACCTGAAACAGGAGTGACAGGGTTTGGGCTGGTTATACCAGCAAAAGAAATTGGAATCAGCAGAAGAACATCTAATAAGTTAGGGGTGTTTACAGTGGAGATGCTGGCAGTGTTGGTTGCGTTGCAATGGGTGCAGAAAGCCAGACAAGCCAAAGCATTGATATGTTCAGATTCATCCTCAGTTCTAGCAAGTTTAAGGTCTTTTCACACAAACAGTCGGCAAGATGTACTTTATGAAGTCCTTCAGTTAGTTACAAGAATTGCAAATCAGGGAGGTCAGGTAAAATTTCTATGGGTTCCAGCACATGTAGGGGTGAAGGGGAATGAGAGGGTGGATGAGTTGGCAAAGAGGGTGTTAAAGAAAGAAAATGTGGAAATGCACATTAGTATCAGTAAAGCAGAGGTTAAGTGTGTCATCTGTGATAAAGTCAACCGAATGTGGCAAGAAAGATGGGACAGGGAGGGGAAAGGGAGGCATTTATATCAAATACAAAAGAGTGTTGCAGGTACTAGGGTAGGTAATGGAAACAGAAGAGAGGAAATTGTGTGGACTAGGTTAAGGCTGGGGCATTGTGCATTAAACAAAACATTGAAAATGATAGAGAAACACCAGACAGGATTGTGTGAGGAATGTCAGGAAGAGGAGTCAGTAAAACATGTAGTTTTGTGTTGCATGAAGTATGGGATACAGAGAGAGATGATGAGAAATAAATTAAGGGAGTTGGGGATGCAGGAATTCACATTAAAAGGGTTGCTGGGCATGGGTGAGAGAGCACAAGTCCGGGTATTTTTAGCGTTTTTAAGGGGTACAGGGGTTTTTTTATAGAATACGACGAATAAACAGGAATAGGATACTAGGATGGTCAAAGATGGGAGGGTGAAGTGTAGGTTTGTGTATATATATATATATATATATATATATATATATGTGTGTGTGCGCGCGCGATTGGGTGAGGGGATTTAGAATGTATGTCTAGTGCACATTCTGGAGCAGAGGGTGGCGGTAATGCACCATTAAGCTGGATGCCAACCGCCGTAAAGCAAGATACAGACAGTGTGGTTGCTGGTTTGTCTTGTCAGTATTCTGTCCTTGCCTCTGTGGGGTAAGTCAGGCTGTCTTTGCTGTTACTCTGTGGTTGGATCTGCCCCTTCCTGTCCTTGCCTCCACTGGTAAGCCAGGCTGTCTTTGCTGTTACCCTGAGGCTGGACTGTTTTCCCCCCTCTTCCACCCCCCCACCCCCCGGAGCCTTGCCTGCAACCTTGTTAAGTTCTACCATTGGAGTGAGACTGGAGCCTTGCTGTATCAAGATAAGGAACTGTCTATTGTTGAGTTGGAACTGTCTCGGTGTCCATGCCTTTGCTAGGTAGGTCTGGCTGTTTGCTGCTACCTAATGTTGGGAACCATCCTGTCATGTTCAGCAGTCTGTGTAGAGCCCTGGCCCCAAGTCCTGTTCCCAAGAGGGGTCCTGGCTCTCTGTTCTGTGTATGAGTCCTGGCCCTAAGTCCTGTTCCCAAGGAGGGGTACTGGCTCTGTGTTTCTGTCTCTCAAGTCTAAGGCTCTGTGTTCCTATGCTCTAGACTAAGGCTCCATGTTCCTGTCCTCCCCAAGACCTAGGCTCTGTATTCTGTGTTCCTGTTGTCCCAAGACCAAGGCTCAGCTGTTCCTGTGTACCAAGTCAAGGCTTTGTGTTCTCGTCCTGTCCATGTGCTTCGTCCTGTGCTGGAGTCTCTTGTTCTGTCCTGTAGCCTCGCCTGGTCCTGTCTCCCAAGACCACATCATGTCTTCGCCTAGTTCCGGAGTCCGAGCCCGAGTCAAGACCCAGGTTCTGTGTCCTTGTCCAGTCTCTGGTTCGGAGTCCAAACCCAAGCCTTGTCCTGTCCATGCCTCTAAAAACCCAAGCCATGAAGAACCCAAGCAATGTCCAGTCCTGTAGCCATGTAGTGTCCTTGCCTAGTTCTGGGGTCTGAGTCGGAGTCAAGACCCAGGCTCCTAGTTCCCAGTTCCTGGTCCTGGTCCTGCTTGCCTAGCCGAAGTCTGTGTTCTTGTCCCAGCTCTCTAGTCAAGTCCTGTTCCTAGTACTTCAGTGTCTGTGTCTTGCATTTGGGTCTGCCACCAGTGCCCACCTTATGACAGAACAAGAGAAAATCCTGGGAACTACAGACCAGTGAATCTTGTACTAGTTCTAGGGAATTGCTGGAGAAAATTCTTAGGGATATGATACATCGTATGAGCATTTGAAAACAAATGGGTATATCAGGGAGAGTCATCACAGCTTTGTATGGGGCAGGTCGTGCCTTACCAACTTCATTGAGTTTTTTGACAAGGTGTCGAAAGAGGTAGGGCAGTGGATGTTATCTACATGGATTTTTGTTAGGAATTTGACAAAGTGCCTCATGGAAGGCTAATCGAGAAGATTGATGCATGGGGTCCGTGGTGAAATAGTGGTTTGGATTCAGAACTGGTTTGCGCATAGAATTTCGAAGGTAGTGGTTGAGGGGACTTATTTGAGCTGTAGGTCTGTAAATAGCAGAGCTCTGTAGGCATCTGTGCTGGGACCTCTGCTGTTTGTAATGCATATAAATGACCTGGATGATCATTTCCAGCATCCTGGTTTGGACAACTAAGTGTAAAGGCATAAATGAGGTGGACAGAGCCATGAAATAATATTGGTCATAACTACTAGTAAGAAGGTGACCCAGGTAGGTCGGGTGACCTTGTGCCAATGGGATGGAGATCCAGTGGTTCAATTGTTGTGGAACAGTATAAGACTCGAGAGCTCCAAATACGCAGGAGCGATAACTTTAAAAGCAGCCAGAGACTAAACATCGCGGATAAGGAGGACTCCACGGACACGTGGAGATCGGGACCATGATGAATGCCTGGCCAGCATGGGCTCCTTTCCCAGGTAATATTTTTTCTCTTCATTGACTGTTCATGGAGTGTCGGGTTCGAGTGGGAACACACAAGTAGATTGAACCCACGTTTTCTAGTTGAAATAATAAAAGTTACTTGTCCGTAAATACAGATTCTCTGTGCCTCACTGTACTACAAGAGGTGATTCTTGCAACAAGACCCGCTGACGAGACCTGCACCTCAGTCATCTCCGAGGCTGAGGTACACAGAACATTCCAATGTGCTAACAGCCACCAGGGTTGGATGGCACCCCAGAGTGCATCCTCACAACTACAAACCAGCAGTCCTTACACAACTCGTGTATATCCCCCCCCCGCCCCACCACAGCTGCAATCTTCCTGTAGTGCAGTGACCAGAACTGTCCTAGTTATCCAATCCATGCTCATCTCTCTGTACTTCAGTCAATATTTATAAAATGATAGTCTATGGAATTTCAGTCAGGATGACATAAGTAGATTGTGCCTTGAATTGTGTGGAAAGGAAATTTTAAAAGTATTAAGGGAATGGTTAAGAGAAGTATTAAGAGAAACAGTTTGTTTGGAAATGCAGCTTAAAAAGCACAAGAAACATTCATACCAATATTGGGATGCTTTAACAGTCGACAAATGCGAGCCTCTCTCTCCAACTTCTGGTGATCTGTAATAAGAGAAAAACAAGTTACAAACAAGAGAAAATCTGCAGATGCTGGAAATCTAACAAGCTAACTTAAATTCATGTAAAGCATGATTCCCTGCAATGTAGTGACTAAAATAAAATTTGGAAAGAAAATCCAATAAATAATATGGTTCAAACTTTTCTGAACTTTTCTCAGTCATGACTAACAAGTCACAAATCTAATATTGCTTTACTTTCATAAATGAATGTAATTTCCTGACATATCTTTATTAATCAAAAAGAATAAAGGAGGAAATGTGCAAAATCCCCAAAGATTCCTCCAGCTAGAACATATCCTTTCTGACAAATATGTACTTCACAGTGCATAATAATGCAAAATTTCATGTTAGCAGTGCAATCCAACACTAAATGAGGGTTATGGGCTGAGTGCAGGTTGGTGGGACTAGGTGAGAGTAAGAGTTCGGCACGGACTAGAAGGGCCGAGATATCCTGTTTCCGTGCTGTAATTGTTATATGATTAGATATGCACCAAACAAACTGCTGGAACTCAGGTCAAATAGCACCTGTAGAGGTAAAGGGATCTTCAGGTGTTGCATCTGCACCTTCTCGGCTCAGCAGTTTCTTAATTATAAAAGAAAATCAATCCATATACTTTTGAAGATGCACTCAAAGCTAGATCCTGCAGAGTACAGCTAAGACCTATGGGCATTATTATGCATGCATACAGTTAACAAATCTTCACAAAATGTCAAATTGTTTTACAATGGTAAGAATTAAATCCAAAGACCAAATACATACACTATGATAAAGTCATCAACAAAGAGCCCACAGTACACCTGAAGTTCGGTGCAAGTGTGTGCACTTCCACTCATGCACATCCAACGATGCACCAAATTTATGGATCAAGTCTAGTCTCCAATCATCATGGGTCTCCTTGCTAATTGACCAAGATCTTGCATGTGAAGATTGGTAGCAATTAGAATGCAATGGCTGAAACATTTAAAAAAATCATGCAGATTCATCTTCTGAATTCAAGGATGCAAGGCATCTTCAACACAGATATTACATCAACATGCCCAACTATTTGGACTCTGCTTTCTTTTTCAGAAGTACTTATCAAGTGGAACTTAAAAGATTCTGAAGGATAATGATAGGGTGGATGCAAAGAGGATGTTTCCTCCTGTGAGAAAATCAAAAACTAGGTGCCACCATCTCAAAATATGGACTTGCCCAATTAAGTCAGAGCTGAGAAAAAATATTTTTCTCTCTTCAAAGCTTACAATTACCTTTCTCAAAGCTTAGAGGAAGCAGAATCTTTCTTGAGGCAAATTTATGATAAACGTAGGTAAAATGTTGCACAAAGAAGTCAGTAATGCAAAATTAAGGTTGCAATCACATTAGTCACAATCTTGTTCCTAATTGCTCTTTGTCACTTGACATATCGAGAGAGCTGTGAATCTTGAAGCAGATGTAATTGCAACATTTAAGAGGGATCAGGGTAGATTCATGGAAGGGGGGGTTGGAGGGTTATAGGATGAGGTAAGCTACTGGGAATAGCAGAGAGGATGCTATGGTCAGCATAGACCAGTTGGGCCAAAGGATCTGTTTCTATGCTGTATTACTCTCTATCATTCCAAGAGAGGATTAAATTTGAAACCTTTTCTCCTTGCCTGCCCATCGCCTCCCTCTAGTGCTCCTTCTCCTTTTTTCTTTCTTCCATGGCTCTCTATCTCTTTTACCTATTTACTTCTGAGCTCATTACTTCATCCTTCCCCCTACAGGTTTCACCTATCACCTGGCGTTTCTCTCCCCCTACTTTTAAAATCTACCCCTCAACTTTTTTTCTCCAGTCCAGCTGAAGGGTGTTGGCCCAAAAGTTGGTTTAGCATGTCATCCAAATGTTTCATCACATCAGTGCATGAGGTAGTTGTAACTCCCTGGTAAAGGTTTCACTGCTAACGTAATGGTTTTTCTGCAGAAGCAGTGTTTGGATTATGGTTAGAGATAACGGGTGCTTCTGAATTGGAGCCATCCAATCCTGGGAGCGGCTTTTTTCATTTGTAAGCTTGACACCAGTGTGAATAGTCATACTTTATTGATCCTGGGGGAAAAATTAGTTAATGGGGTCTTTGTTCAGTGGGAGGTGAAGAGAGAAGACTCTGGAGAGAACTAGTCATAGGATTCGACCCAGTGGGGACTGTGATTCGATGGAGCAAGGTGCAGAAGTCTGCTGAGGATTGGTGAATATAACTTTTCAAAGAGTTGAGCTCCAACTTGTGCACATTTGACTATTGAATTAGAAACATAGAAAACCTACAAGATAATACAGGCCCTTCAGCCCACAAAGCTGTGCTGAACATACCTTAGAACTACCTAGGCTTTACACATAGCCCTCTATTTTTCTCAGCCATCCAGGAGTCTCTTAAAAGACCCTACGGTTTCCGCCTCCAACACCATTGCCGGCAACCTATTCCATGCACTCACCACACTCGGCGTTTTTATATATATAAAAAAACAACTTACCCCTGACATCTCCTCTGTATCTACTTCCGAGCACCTTAAAACCGTGCCCTCTCATGCTAGCCATTTCAGCCCTGGGAAAAAGCCTCTGACTATCCACATGATCAATGCCTCTCATCATCTTATACACCTCTATCAGGTCACCTCTCATCCTCTGTCACTCCAAGGAGAAAAGGACAAGTTCACTCAACCTATTCTCAAGACATGCTCCCCAATCCAGGCAACATCCTTGTAAATCTCCTCTGCACCCTTTCTATGGTTTCGACATCCTTCCTGTAGTGAGGCGACCAGAATTGAGCACAGTGCTCCAAATGGGGTCTGACCATGGTCCTATACAGCTGCAACATTACCTCTCGGCTCTTAAACTCAATCCCACAATTGATGAAGGCCAATGCACCATATGCCACCTCAACCACAGAGTCAACCTGGGTAGAAGCTTTGATTGTCCTATGGACTTGGACCCCAAGTTCCCTCTGATCCTCCACACTGCCAAGAGTCTTACCATTAATACCATATTCTGCCCTCATATTTGAATTATAATGGGACCTTTTTTGTTTTTTACTTTCTTTTCTTTTCTAGCCTTTTAGTTAAGTTGACATTCATAAATATAATTCCTGTAATCTTATGCAGAGTGCTATCGTTTTTTTCTTGGCACCGAGTGGTAACAGGGTTATAAATTACACGCACGCACACAAACTGTGGATTGGGTGGAAAAAGTGTCTCAATTTCACAGATTTGGCCACACCAGAGTGTATTTCCTAGACTTACCCAGCCCAAGAAAACTGGGGTTTCATAGTACGAGGGAAAAACAATAACAATGTAAAATAAAGTGTTAGTTACAGTGCAGACACAAAATAAGGTGCAAGTTTACAAGTGTGATGGGATCCTAAGTTTCATTCTTTATGGACTATGCATCTAAGAGAGGGGGGGGAGAGAGAGAGAGAGAGAGACTGAATACAGTGTTATGAAAAGCAGTTGTCTTCTACTGCTAACTGTCTGAGTTGCTAGAGAGAGAGAGGAGTTACATGATGGACAGCTGGTGTTCAGCATGTGTGTATTTAAGCAAGGTCAACTGTCTTTCTCGGAGACACACAGACACACAGTTCAGAGTTGAGATAGTTTCGATCATGGAAAGACACCAGTGAGTGGGGTTGCTGGTTTAAACTTTCAGTAGCCCAAAGGGGTGAGTTGAGATCGATCCAGAGTATTGAGAAACGACTCTCACAAGTTGCTGCAACTAGAAGAAGTCTGCAGAGAGGAGGGGAGAAGGAGGTTTGAAACAGAAGAAATCTAGTGCAAAGAGATCACTGTTTGGACTCGCTCCAAGTAGCCCGTAAGGGTGAGTTTGATTCCATTCGAATACAAACGTGTGATTGTCACGTAGTTAATCCACAGAAGTGCATTCTCTGGTGAGGGGAGACCTTGGTGAATACCACATGTGTATTTACCCTTCTCTGGGTGTGATAGTTCACTGAAGAAGGCACCTCTGTGGCAAATCACTGTTGGAGTACTTCATATGTCGTGGAACTGGATAAGTGGCTATCACGTTGTGTGATTGGGGTAACCGTGTGGAATCTACGAGTGTGTCTACCCTCGCCTGGGTTGGTAGTTTTGCCTTGAAGATAGTCCCCTTTGTGATAAGCTACTGTTGGTGATAATCCATACATGGATTCCGTTTGAGTGTCCTGTGGCCACCACTTTGGGATGACCCGTAGCTTAATTTGGGTGTGGTATTGTTGTAACCACTGGTGAGAAAGGATATTCTGTGAAGATCACTGTCGGTGATATTTCGTGTGTGGATTTGAAGCTGATGGCGGAAGACCAAATGCACCTGTTCACTTGTTTTTTTTCCTATCATGGATTTCACCTTGGATTACAAATATCTCTCTCATAACAACAATAACACCACCATGCATTGAACTGAACTTTGTTACATTAGCATCGTACGACTTTAAATCTTGCCACCTGAGTTTGTTTGGAAATTATATTTACACACATATATTGGGATAACACTGCTAACTTTTGATTATCTTGTTTAATTTACTATATTAAGTATTTACTAATAAAGATAGTGTTTAACAGCAAAACCAGACTCCAGATGTGTTCTATTGCTGCTGATACTTTTACAGGGTTGCGTGTACATAACAACAAGGAAGTAGACCATGAGGTCAAAATCCCATTTTATCATACAGGGGGACTCTTTAATAGACTTGTAACATGATAGAAGCCCCTTTGAGCCTGGTGGTATGTCCTTTCAGGCTTTTATAGCTTGTGCTTGATGGGAGAGGGGAGAAGAGAACATATCCTGTAAAGCCGGGGGTGGGGGGGGGGGCGGTCTTTGATTATTTTGGCTACTTTACTGAGGCAGCAAGAAGTATAAACAAAGTTCAGCTAAGGGAGTCTGGTTTTCATGACATGCTGAGGTGTATCCATAACTTCTGCAGTCCTGGGCAGAGCAATGGCTGTACCAAGCCATGATGCATCCAGATAGAATGCTTTCTGTGGTGCTGTTTTCACATCCATCAAGATAGGTATGTATGAGGGCATCTTCATCTAAAACAGACCTGACAAATACAAATGAAACATGATAGGCAATGACCATTGATCATTGTTTTAGTGCCTTGAGAAAAGTTTCTGTCACTATGATATCTACATTTTTCACCTTCCATCATCAATCTCAATGGCTCTTCACACGGCCTTAGACCATCTGGACAACATAAGCACCTACGTCAGAATGCTGTTCATCGATTACAGCTCAGCATTCAATACCATCGTTCCCAAAATCCCAATTGAGAAGTTACAGAAGTTGGGCTTCTGTACCACTCTCTGCAATTGGATCCTCAGCTTCCTAACTGGAAGACCACAATCTGTGCAGATTGATGATAATATCTCCTCCTCACTGACAATCAACACTGGCACACCTCAAGTAGTGTGTACTTAGCTCACTACTCTGTTCTGTATATACACATGACTGTGTGGCTAGGCATGGCTCAAATACCATCTATAAATTTGCTGATGATACAACCATTCTTGGCAGAACCCAAGATGGAGATGAGAGGGTGTACAGGAGAGAGATATGCAACTAGTGGAATGGTGTCACAGCAACAACCTGGCACTCAACATCAGGAAAGAGCTGATTTTGGACTTCAGGAAGGGTAAGACGAAGGAACACATTCCAATCCTCATACAGGGATCAGAAGTGGAAAGAGTGAGCAGTTTCAAGTTCCTGGGTGTCAAGATCTCTGAGGAACTAACGTGCTCCCAACATATTGATGCAGTTATAAAGAAGGCAAGACAGTGGCTATACTTCATTTGGACTTTGAAGAGATTTGACATGTCAACAGATGCACTCAAACTTCTATAGTTGTACCGTGGAGTGCATCCTGACAGGCTGCATCACTGTCTGGTATGGAGGGGCGCGATCGCCTCTGATCTGGGCCGACATTTATGTGTTGGGTAGCACCTAATTAATTAGCTTGTTTACCACCTTGTCTGGCAGCTCATTCCACACTCCCACCACTCTCTGTGTGAAGAAGCCCCCCCCCCAATGTTCCCTTTAAACTTTTCCCCCCTCACCCTTAACCCATGTCCTCTGGTTTTTTTCTCCCCTTGCCTCAGTGGAAAAAGCCTGCTTGCAGTCACTCTATCTATACCCATCATAATTTTATATACAGGTGTCCCCCGCTTTTCGAACGTTTGCTTTACGAAACCTCACTGTTACCAAAGACCTACATTAGTACCCTGTTTTCGCTAACAGAAGGTGTTTTCACTGTTACGAAAAGAATCAGCGCACGATAAAAGGCAGCGTGCGCCCCAAGCAGCCGTTAGCAAGATGAGTTCTAAGGTATCGGGAAAGCCTAAAAGAGCTCGTAAGGATGTTGCACGTAGTGTAAAACTAGACATAATTAAGTGTTTTGATCGTGGTGTACGAAGTAAGGACAAAGTGAGTTTGGCTTGTGGAAATTGACGAAGATGATGTTGAAGAGGTTTTGGCATCCCATGACCAAGAACTGATAGATGAAGAGCTGATGCAATTGGAAGAAAAAAGGATAAAAATCGAAACCAAATTCATTAGCGAAATGAACGTGAAGCAACTATGTGAGATTTTCGCTGCAATGATAAAGTACGACTTTAATTTTGAAAGGGTACATAGGTTTAGGGGATATTTGCAGGATGGTTTGATTGCTTACAAAGAACTGTATGATAGAAAAATGCGCGAGGCTCAGCAGTCAAGCAAGCCTTCCACATCAGCCACAGCAGACAACGAACCTCGACCTTCGACATCGAGGCGGGCAGACATAGGAGAAGATGAGCTGCCTGCTCTAATGGAAACAGACGACAATGAGATGACAGCCCAGTGTCCCACCACTCCAACCCCCGGGCCACGGACAGATACCGATTCGATGAGAATGCAGCGGTAGTCGGGAGGCACACAGCACATCTTTAAGAAAAAAGCTGAAATAAACATGCTATTTAATTAGGTGCAATCGGCAATTACATCTGATCTGGGCTGACAATTACGTGTCGGGCGGTACCTAATTAATTAGCATGTTTATTTTGGCTTTTTTCTTAAGGATGTGCTGGGTGCGTCCGGGCTACCGTTGTACCCCTGCATGTTTCATGAATTGGTATCGGTTCGCTGCCCGGAGGGTGGGGGACGCTGCACCACCCAAACTCCAAAGACTCAGTCTAACACACCATCAGCAGTGTGCTCAGCGCTGTCCCAATTCTGGTTAGTGATACTACACTATACATACATTATTTCTACTTTATATCAGCTGTGTATTTTTACGTGTTATTTGGTATGATTTGGCAGCTTCATAGCTTAAAGGTTACTGGAGAGAGTCTTTCTGCCAACAGCGCTTGCGTGAGATTTTCGCTACAGAACAGTGCCGGCAATGATTGTGGAAAAGTATTCCTACTTTATATAGGCTGTGTATTTATCATATCATTCCTGCTTTTACTATATGTTACTGTTATTTTAGGTTTTGTGTTATTTGGTATAATTTGGTAGGTTATTTTTGGGTCTGCGAACGCTCACAAAATTTTCCCATAGAAATAAACAGTAATTGCTGCTTCGCTTTACGACATCTTGGCTTATGAACCATTTCATAGGAACGCTCTACCTTTGGATGGCGGGGGAAATCTGTACCTCTATCAAATCTCCCCTCATTCTTCTACGCTCCAGGGAATAAAGTCCTAACTTATTCAACCTTTCTCTGTAACTCACATTTTCAAGTCCTGGTAACATCCTTGTAAACCTTCTCTGCACTCTTTCAACCTTATTAATATCCTTCCTGTAACTTGGTGACCAAAACTGAACACAATACTCGAGATTCGGCCTCACCAATGCCTTATACAACCTCATCATAACATTCTAGCTCTTACACTCAATACTTTGATTAATAAAGACCAATGTACCAAAAGCTCCCTTTACGACCCTATCTACCTGTAACGCCACTTTTAGGGAACTTTGTATCTGTATTCCCAGATCCCTCTGTTCTACTGCACTCCTCAGTGCCTTACCATTTACCCTGTATGTTCTACCTTCTACCTTGGTTTGTCTTTCCAAAGTGCAATACCTCACACTAGTCTATATTAAACTCCATCTGCCATTTTGCAGCCCATTTTTCCAACTGGTCCAAGTCCCTCTGCAAGCTTTGAAAACCTTCCTCACTGTCCACTACACCTCCAATCTTTGTATCATCAGCAAATTTGCTGATCCAATTTACCACATTATCATCCAGATCATTGATATAGATGACAAATCGCAATGGACCCAGCACTGATCTCTGTGGCACACCACTAGTCACAGGCCTCCACTCTGAGAAGTAATTCTCTACTACCACTCGTTAGCTTCTTCCATTGAGCCAATGTCTAATCCAATTTACCACCTCTCCATGTATACCTAGCAACTGAATTTTCCTAACTAACCTCCCATGCGGGACCTTGTCAAAGGCCTTACTGAAGTCCATGTAGACAACATCCACTGCCTTCCCTTTATCCACTTTCCTGGCAACCTCCTCGAAAAACTCCAATAGATTGGTCAAACATGACATACCACGCACAAAGCCATGTTGACTCTCCCTAATAAGTCCCTGTCGATCCAAATGCTTGTAGATTCTATCTCTTAGTTCTCCCTCCAATAGCTTACCCACTACCGACGTCAAACTAACCAGCTTGTCATTTTCCGGATCACTTTTCAATCCTTTTTTAAACAACGGAATAACATGAGCTATTCTCCAATCCTCCGGCACCTCACCCATAGACACCGACATTTTAAATATATCTGCCAGGGCCCCTGCAATTTCAACACTAGTCTCCTTCAAGGACCCTCCTGACTTTCTTAACTTCCCTATTGAGTTATTTTCAGGCTTATTATAATCCTCCCTTCTCAGCTGACTTTGTCACCAGCTGTGTTTGCAAGATGTTTAGATGGTGCAGAATTTGTTAGATGCATCCGAGAGGATTCCTTAAATCAATATGTAGATAGTCCACAAGAGGAGGGGCATACTGTTCCTGGTGTTGGATAATGAGTCTAGCCAAGTGACTGACCTTGCAGTGGTGAGCACAATTCCTTCAGTTTTAAGATAGCTTTAGTTAAGGATAGGTATGGACCTTGTGGGAGAGTATTAAATTGGAGCAGGATAAAGTTCAACTTGGAACTAGAGAGAGTTGATTGGAAACAGCTGTTTTTAGGCAAATCCACATCCGACATACAGAGGATGTTTAAAGACCAACAGTACTGAGTACAGGTATGTCCCCGTCAGAAGGAAGGACAAGGATGGCAAGGTAAGGAAACTTTGAGAGTGGTGATGAATTTGGTCAAAAAGAAAAAGAAGTAGGTAAACTACAGGATCTAGAATCAAGCAGAGCCCTTGAGGATTATAAAGATGCCAGAAAATAAATCAGTAAGGGAATGGAATAAGGAAGGTCAGGAAAGGCTATGGGGGAGGGTGGGTTGTCCCTGGCAGGTGGGATTGGGGAGAATCCCAAGGCATTTTATACATACATTAAGAGCAGGAGGATCTCATTGAAACCTACCGAACGTTGAAAGGACTAGATAAGGTGGATGTGGAGAGGATGATTCCTCTGGTGGGGGTATCTAGAACAAGAGGGCACAGCCTCAAAATTGAGGGGCAACCCTTTAGAACAGCTGGCTGGTGGCGTAGTGGCATCAGCGCTGGACTTCGGAGCAAAGGCTCCTGAGTTCGAACCCAGCTGGCTCCCCAGGCACGCTTTCCATCCATGCTGGGTTGAGCATCGAGCTAGCAACTCGACCTCGTAAAAAAGAAATTGCCTGCTACAGAAATATCAACAGCAAAAAGTTGATGGCCTGTGCTCTCTCGTGAGTTTAAAAGGCAATTTTCTTCCTTTTCCTTTCAGAGCAGAGGTAAGAAGCCAGAGATTAGCGAACCTGTGGAATGCTCTCCCACAGACTGAGGTGGAGGCCAAGTCCGTGGGTATATTTAAAGCAGAAGTTGATAGTTTCCTGATTGATCAGGACTCAAAGGATATGGCGAGACGGCAGGTGTAGGGGATTGAGTGGGATCTGGAATCAGCCATGATGGAATGGCAGAGCAGACTCGACGGGCTGAATGGCCTCATTCTGCTCCTATGTCTTATGGTCTTATAATTCAGGAGAAGGTAGGACCACTTGAGGATAAGGGGGGAACATTTATTTGGGCGAGAAGGATGTGGGTGAAATCCTTAATGAGTACTTTACACAGTATTTACCAAGGAGAAGGACATGGATGATAGGGAAATGGTTGTCAAGCCTATTGATATGCTATGGCATTTCAAGGTAAAGAAGAAGGGACTGTTGGGTCTCTGAAAGAGCATTAAGGTGGATAAGTCCCCAGGGCCTGATGGGAGATTCCCCAGGTAGTTGAGAGAGGCAAAAGAAGAGATTGCTGGAGCTTTGACCAGTATTTTATATCCTCTCTAGCCACAGACAAGGTCTCAAAGGACTAGCAAGTAGCTAATGTTCCATTATTCAAGAAGCGAATCAGGAAAAATCCTGAAAAACTCAGATCAGTGGTAGTGGACAAAGAGTCATAAACCAATAATTAGTGCAGACTGACACCAATTTCAAAATTTTCAAGTTACACTACAAATATCCAGAAATCCCAAAGTCTCTGTTGGACCCATGATATAATAATGATGAATGCCTAAGCTGCTGAAAACATGTTGCCTCACTATTATCAGAAATTGGCTTCAGCTTGGGTCAACAATGAAGCAAGTAAAATCAAAATCAGGTTTAATATATTGTAAAATTTGTTGTTTTGTAGCAGCTTTACAGTGCAATACATTATATATTACCTATAGAAATGAAATAAGTTGTTGAGAAAGAGAGCAACAAAAGTGAGGTAGTGTTCATGGGTTGGTTCTTTGCTCATTCAATAAGTTGATAGCAGAGGGGTAGAGCTGTTCCTAAAATATTGGTTCTGTCTCTAATAGTTCCTGGTGGCAGTCTGACAATATAGAAACTGACACTGTTTTCGGAAGAGCAAGGAATGTCAAGCATAGACCTGATGGAAACTGAGTATAAAGAGAAAGAGACAATCAGGATCCTTAATGATGGATTCCTCCTTTTTGGCGCACCACTTCTTGAAGATGTCCTCAATGGTTGTGCCTAGGATATGGCTGGCTGAGTCAAGAATACTTTACAGCCCCTTGTGACCCTGTACACTGGAGCTTCCATGCTAGGCTGTGGAGCAACCAGAATGCTCTCTAAGATAAAGCTACAGAAATTCGCAAGAGCAGTTGGTGGCACATCAAACACCCTCAAACTCCGAATAAAGTACAGCCACTGGAGTGCCTTCTTTGTGATTGCATCAAGGTGTTGGGCCCAGGACAGACCCTCAAAGATGCTGATGCCCAGGAAATTGAAAATGCTCACCCTTTCCACTGTTGATCCCTTAATGAGGACTGGTGTGTGTTCTCTCAACTTCCCTTTCCAGAAGTCCATAATCAATTCCTCGGATGTGCTGAAGTTGGGTGTTTTTGTTATTGTCACACCACTCAACAAGCCAGTCTACCTCACTCCTGTATGCCTCCTCATCACCATCTGTGATTCTACCAAGAACAGTGGTGCCATCTGTGAAGTTAACCACACAGTTAACACAGAAGGAATAGAGCAATAGGCCAAACAGGCAATGAAGCATACAAGGAGACAGCTTCTTACTTCAGTAAAACAGGGCATTTTGAAAATAGTTATTATTTAATCTTCATACTGAAAATTTGATAAATCAGAACTAGTTCAGATTTTTTAAAATCTAATCTTAAATTAGACCTTGGTCATGATAGATGAGTGAAAGTGACAAGGCAGCACAAACTTATCCAGCTGATTCGTGAACCTGGATGCAAAGGACAGTTAGCCAAAGCCAGATTTTATTAAAAACATCACATACTAAATTTAATGGAGCACTTCAAAAGTACTGAAATGCAAGATATGCAAAACATTAAATTTAATTTCAGACAATATACATTAATGAATATTTAGTGCCGGTGGATACAAAATAGCAAAAATGATTAGGACAGAGAATATTTGGTCCACCACAGAAAAATGGACCTATCAGGGTAACTAAATTATTCCCTGAAAAACAAGTCATGATTCAAGATTGTTTATTGTCATTTCCAGTACACAACAAGAACAAAATAATTGTTATTCCAGATCTAATGCAGCACAAAATAAAATGAATATAAAGTTGTTACAATTGGAGCAGGTATCTAGTACACCTCAATCGCCTCAGAAACTGCAGATGCCGTTGTATCTTCTTGACTAATGAGGAGATATTGTGGGTCAAAGTTAGATCATCTGTTATGTGCACACCAAGGAACTTTGTGCTGTTCACTCACTCCACAGCAGAGCCATTCAATGGAGAGTGGTCGACTGCACCTTCCTGAAGACCAAGACCATCTCTTTTGTCTTGTCCAAGGTGCCACACATGAGGCTGCTAAACAAGTTAAGACAGGGGGCTCGAACCTTTTTTGCACCGCAGACTGGTTTAATATTGACAATATTCTTGCGGATCGGTGGGGGGGGTGTGTTCGAGTTCAACAGTGCGTGACAGGGAATGAGGAAAGGTGCAGCTGACTCATATCGTTTCATATCGCCAAATTATATTGTTTCCTCGCGGCCCGGCAGCACATGCTTTGCAGCCCGATACCAGTCCGCAACCCAGTGGTTGGCAACCACTGATTTAGAGCCCAAGGTATTACAGGAAAGATGCTAGCATGGATAGAAGGTAGGCTAACACACAAAGAGGGGAAATAAAGGGGGCCATTTATGATTGGCTGCCTCATGTGCAGCACCTTGTCAACTACCTTCTGACAATCCAAGTAAACAACATCCATTCACTCTCCTTTGTCTATCCTGCCTGTTACTTCGTCAAAGAATTCCAATAGATTTGTCAGGCAAGACTTCCCCTCAAGGGAAACATGCTGAATTTGGCCTACTTAATCATGCGTCTCCAAGTACCTGAAACTTCATCCTTAATAATGGACTCCAACATCTTCCCAACCCCTGAAATCAGGCAGACTGCTTAACAAGATAAGAACCCATGGTATTACAGGAAAGATACTGGCATGGATAGAAAATTTACAGACTGGCAGGAAGCAAAGAGTCAGAATAAAAAGAGGCCTATTCTGGTTAGCTGCCAGTAACAAGTAGAGTCGGTATTGGGACCACTTCTTTTCACATTAAATGTCACGATTTGGATGACGGAATTGATGGCTTTGTGGCCAAGTTTGCAGACAACAGAAAGGAAGGTGGAGGAGCAGGTGGAGTTGAGGAAGCAGGGAGTTTGTTGAAGGACTTGGATGGATTGGGAGAATGGGTAAAGAAGTGACAGATGGAATATAGTGTAAGGAAGTGTGTGGTCATGTACTTTGGAAGAAGGAATAAAGGCACAGACTTTTTTCTAAATGAGGAGGAAACTCAAATACAAGAGGTGCAAAGGGACTTGGGAGTCCTTGTAAAGGTGAACTTGCAGGTTGAATCGCTGGTAAGAAAGGCAAATGCAATGTTAGCATTCATTTCGAGAGGACTAGAATACAACAGCAAGCGTGTGATGCAAGGCTTTATACGGTAGGTCAGACTGTACTTGGAGTATTGTGAGCAGTTTCTGGCCCCTACCTACAGGTAAAAAGTTGTGCTGGCATTGGAGACAAACCAGAGAAGGTTCACATAAATGACTCCAGGAATTAGAGGGTCAATGTATGAGGATTGTTTGATGTCTCTGGGCCTGTACTCACATGAGTTTAGAAGCATGAAGGGGAATCTCATTGAAACCTATCAAAAACTGAAAGGCCTAGACAGAGTGGATATGGAGAGGGCATTTCCTATAGTCGGTGAGTCGAGGACCAGAGGACACAGAATAGAGGGATGTCCACTTAGAACAGAGATAACGAGGAATTTCTTTAACTTTAGGGTAGTGAACCTCTGGAATCCATTGCCGCAGATGGCTATGGAGGCCATCTCATAAGTATAAAGCAGAGTTTAATAGGCTCTTGGTTAGCCCTTTTCCTCTTCCATAACATTTTAGCAACTCGAAATGATTCGAGTAATTCTAAATTCAAATCACCATGGGCCCAAAACCATTCAGACCAATCACACCATGTCACCCAAACCTCGTTTTGTACTTTGACTCTGCACATTTACCCCATTCTTATCCTAGGTTCACTTTACTCACACCAATAGGTTAAGGCCATTGCATATTAAATACGAAGAGCATAGACCAGTACAGCACAGGAACAGGTCCTTCGGCCTACAACATCGTACTGAATCAATTAAATTAGTAAACAAATCACCAACTAATCTCTTCTGCCTACCCAGTGTTCTTATCCTTCCATTTTCCTCACATTCATGTACCTATCTAAACATCTCTTAGAAATCCCTAATGTTTCCGTCTCTACCATCACATCGGTCTGCGCATTCCAAGCACCCATCACTCTCCAAATAAAATCCTTGCCACTCACATCTTTGAAATTATCCCTTAAATACATGTCCTCTAGAAATCGTATAAACCCCATCAGATCTGCACTCAGCCTCTGCCACTCTAGAGAAAACAACACAAGTTTGTCCAACCTCTCATTATACCACATGCCCTCTAATCAAGGCAGCATCCCGTAAACTACTTCTGTACCCTCTCCAAAGCCTCAATATCCTTCCTATAATGGGCGGCCAGAACTGTACGCAATATTCAAGATGCAGTCAAACTAGAGTTAGTTATAGAGTCATAGAAAAGTACAGCACAGAAACAGGCCCTTTGGCCCATCTAGTCCACGATGAAACCATTTGAAACTGCCTACTCTCATTGACCTGCACCGGGACCATAGCCTTCCATACCCCCATTCAAACTTTGCTTAGATGTTAAAATCAAGTTTGCATGCATCACTTGTGCTGGCAACTTATTCTATACTCTCACGACCCTCTGAATTCCCCTTAAACTTCTCACCTTTCACCCTTAACCTATGACCTCTGGTTGTGGTCCCACCCAACCTCAGTGGAAAAAGTCTGCTTGCATTTACCCTATCTATACCCTTCATAATTTTCTATAACTCTATCAAATCTCCTCTCAGTCTTCTACATTCCAAGAATACTGTCCTAGCATATCAATCTTCACTGATAGCTCAGGTCTGCCAGACCTGGCTACATCCTTGTAAATTTTCTCTGTACTCTTTCAGCTGTATTTACATCTTTGCTGTAGGTAGGTGACAAAATTCCACACAATACTCTAAGGTTTACCAATGTCTTATTAAGTTTTATAAAGCTGCAACATAACTTCCTGACTTTAGAACTCAGTGCCTCAACTAATAAAGGCAAGCATGCCATATCCCTTTTTAACCACCCCATCAACCTGTGTAGCCACTTTCAGAGAGCTATGAACAAGGACCCCAAGATCCCTCTGCTCATCAACCCTTGTCACTTGGTTAAAAAACTCAACCAAGTTGATAAGACATGACTTACCTCGCACAAAGCCATGCTGGCTCTCCCTAATTACACTATGGTTTTTCAAAATGCTCAAATTCTATCCCTAAGAATTCTCTCCAGTAACTTACCTACCACTGATATGAGTCTCACCAGTCTATAGTTTCCAAGATCATCCCTGGTTCTGCTTTTTGAATAATGGAATAACATTAACTACTCACCAGTTCTCCGGGATCTTGCCTTTGGGTAGAGAGGACACAAAGGTATTGGTTAAGGACCTAGTAATCTCTTCTCTCACATCTCTCAATAAGCTGGTGTATATCCCATCAGGCCCAACAGACTCATCCACCTCAATGCTCCTTGAGACCCAAATTTCCCTCCTCCTTTACCTCACAATACCCTAGGATATCAATTTGTTTGGCACTGATCTCCCTATAATTCACGTCCTTCTCCTTGGTAAATACTGATGTAAAGAACTCATTAAGGACATCATCCTCCACATCGAAACAGATATTCCCCCCCCCTTACCCTAGAGTGGTCCTACCCTCTCCCCAAGTTGTCCTTTTGTTCTTGATGTATGTATAGAATGCCTTGGGATTCTCTTTAATCCTACTTACCAAGGACTTTTCACTGCACTTCCTGGCTTTCCTAAAATACACTTCGTATATATTTTTGACTATTCTAGCTTCTTTATATTCCTTCAGGGTTCTGTTTGATTCTACTTTCCACTTTCTGACCTATTCCTCTGGTTCCCATCCTCCTGTCAAACACATTTTAAACCTCCTGAGTAGCACTAGCTAACAACACAACCATAATATTGCTTCCCATTTTAGGTGCGTTGATATTACTCAACCAGTCATCTACAAAAAGATAATCATAGGTCAATTGCTGCTACAAGATCTCTCAAATTCCCTGGGCACAATTTCCAAAGATATCAGTCCTCATGCCATAAGACCATAAGACATAGGAGCAGAATTAGGCCATTCAGCCCATTTAATCTGCTCCGCAATTCCATCATGACTGATTCCGGATTCCACTCAACTCCATACATCTGCCTTCTTGCCATATTCTTTGATGCATAGACCAATCAGGAATCTATCAACTTCTGCCCTTAACATACATGCAGAGTTGACCTCCTCTGCAGTTTGTAGTAGAACATTCCACAGATTTACTACTCTCTGGCTAAAAAAATTCCTCTGTTCTAAAGGGTCATCCCACAATTTTGAAGCTGTACCCTCTAGTTCTGGATACCCCCACCATTGGAAACATCCTCTCCACATCCACCTTATCTAGTCCTATCAACATTTGGTAGTTTTCAATGAGATCCCCTTGTATTCTTCTAAATTCTAGTGAGTACAGGCCCGAAGCTGCCAAACGCTCCACATATATTAACCCCTTCATTCCCAGAATGTGTGGCACGTGGCCAAATGATTAGGGCATTGAGCTTACAATCTGAAGGACGTGGGTTCGAGTCTCGGCCAAGGCAACATGTTGCGCCTTTGAGCAAGGCACTTAACCACACACTGCTCCAGTCCACCCAGCTGAAAATGGGTACCAGCAAATGCTGGGGGTTAACCTTGCAATGGTCTGGTGTCCTATCTGGGGGTGGGGGGGGGGGGAAGGTAGTCTTATACTCTCAGTTGCTTCACGCCACAGAAGCCAGCATAAGCACCGGCCTGATGGGCCACACAGCATGGACAGACTTTGACTTTTTCCCAGAATCATCCTCGTGGACCTCCTCTAGATGTTCTCCAATGACCACACATCCTTTCTGAGATACGGAGCCCAAAACTGTTGACAATTCTCCAAGCTTGGCCTGACTAGTGTCTTATAAAGGCTCAGCATTATCTCCTTGCTTTTATATTCAATTTCCCCTGAAATAAAAGCCAACTTTGCATTTCTCTTCTTTACCATAGACTCAATCTGTAATTATACTTTTGGGAGTCTGATGTTTGAACCTTTTCTTCATTTAGATAATAGTCCACACTATTGTTTCTTCAACCGAAATGCATCATCATACATTTCCCAACACTGTATTCCTTCTGCCACTTTTTGCCCATTCTTCCCATTTGTCTGAATCCTGCTGCAATCGCATTACTTCCTCAGCACCTTCCTCACCACCCAGCTTACTACCATCTACAAAGTTTGTCACAAAGTAATCAATTCCATTATCTAAATCACTGACAAAACACTGAAAAGTAGCGGTCCCAATACTTCCCAACGAACACCATTGGTCACCGGCAGCCAACCAGAAAAGGACCCCTTTATTCCCACTCACTGCCTCCTGCATGTTAGCCACTCCTCTATCTATATATCCTTCCTGTAACATCATAGGATTTTAGCTTGTTAAGCAGCCTCATGTGTTGCACCTTATCAAATGCCTTCGAAAATCCAAGTAAATGGCATCCACTGCCTCTCCTTTGTCCACCCTACTTGTTACTTCCTCAAAGAACTCAAACAGATTTGTCAGGCAAGACTTCCCTTCATGGAAACCATGCTGACTTTGAATTATTTTGTCATTAGTCTCCAAGTACCTTGAAACCTCATCCTTAATGATAGACTCCAACACTTTCCCAACCACTGCGGTTAGACTAACTGGCCTTTAATTTCATTTCTTTTGCTTTCCTCCCTTCTTAAAGAGTGGAGTGACATTTGCAATCTTCCAGTCCTCTGGGACCATGCCAGAGTCAGATGATTCTTGAAAGGTCATGAACAATGCATCTGTTATCTCTTCAGCACCCTCTCTCAGGACTGTGGGATGCAGCCCATCTGGTTCAGGTGACTTACCCACCCTAAGACCTTTGCGCTTACCTAGCACTTTTTCCTTTGTAATAGCAATGGTACTGACTCCTGCTCCCTAACACTCACAGACCTCTGGCACACTGCCAGTGTCTTCCACAGTGAAGACAGATGCAAAGTACCCATTAGGTTCACCTGCCATTTCTTTGCCCCCATTACTACCTCACCAGTATCATTTTCTAGTGGTCCAATATCAACTCTCATCACCATTTTACTCCTCATAACAGAAAAAACCTTTGGTGTCCTGCTTTATATTATTGGCTCATCTTGCTCTCATATTTCACCTTTTCCCTTCTTATAGCTTTTTTAGTTGCCTTTCATTGAATTTTAAAAGCTTCCCAATCATCCAACTTCGCACTCACTTTTGCTACCTTATGTGTCATTTCATTGGCTTTTAAGCAGTCCTTAACTTCCTTTGTCAACCACAGTTGCCTACCCCTGCAATTTGAGAACTTCTTTCTCTGTGGAACATATCTATCCTGCATCTAGTGAACCACTCCCAGAAATTTCAGCCATCTCTGTTCTGCCATCACCCCTGCCAATACCCGCCTCCAGTCCACCTGTGCAAGCTCCTCTCTCATGCCTCTGTAATCCCCCTTATTTTATTGTGATACTGATACATGTGACATAAGCTTCTCCCTCTCAAATTGTAGTACAAATTCAATCTTAGGAGACACCGATCATAATAAGGGTTCTTTTATGTTGAACACCCTAATAAAATTTGGATTATTACACAACACCCAATCTAAGATAGCCTTTCCCCAAGTAGGCTCAAGCACAAGCTGCTCTAAAAAATCATCTCGTAAGCATTCAACAAATTCCCTCTTGCAATCCGACACCAACCTGATTTCCCCAATCCCCTTGCATATTGAATTCCACCATTACAATTGTGTTATTACCCTTATTACATGCCTTATCCAGTTCCCTTTACAATCTCAACCGAACATCTTGGCTACTATTTGGAGGCCTATATATGAATCCCACAATTGCCTTTTTTTACTGTTGCAGTTTCTTAACTCCACCCACAAAGATTCAACATTCTTTGACCCTATTTCACCTCTTTCTGAAGATGCAATACCATATCTTCCCAACAGAGCCATACCACCGCTTATGCCCACTCTGTAAAACATTAACAGTCTCCAAGTACTAAAGTTCACTCAAGTTTACAAAATTCTAACTCCCCACTCCAATCAAGTGCCTTAGCCATCCACTATACATTACAAGAGTACATTGTCTTCCCATTCAGGTATGTTATGTAGGACTAGATGTTAATATCCCTTATGTGCACTCCTGAGACATGCTGCCTAGACTCTGTAGGGTGGCCAAATGAATGCTGGCATCTTCTGGGTTATCAAGTGGGTGCCCTCTTTCCTCAGTGTAACAACAGTGTGTGTTTTAACTATTCCAGAATCTTCCAAAATGCTTTCACTTGTATATTTTCATAGAGCAGCCTTGGCACATGCCCTTTAGAAACACAGAAAACCTACAGCACAGTACAGGCCCTTCAGCCCACAAAGTTGTGCGAACATGTCCCTACATTAGAAATTACTAGGCTTACCTATAGCCCTCTATTTTTCTAAGCTCCATGTATCTATCCAAAAGTCTCTTAAAAGACCCTACAGTATACGCCTCCACCACCGTTGCCGGCAGCCCATTCCACGCACTCACCACTCTGAGTAAAACAATTACCCCCGACATCTCCTCTGTACCTACTCCCCAGCACATTAAATGTGTGTCCTCTTGTGGCAACTATTTCAGCCCTGGGAAAAAGCCTCTGACTATCCACACAATCAATGCCTCTCATCATCTCATCCTCTGTCGCTCCAAGCAGAAAAGGCCGAGTTCACTCAACCTATTCTTATAAAGCATGCTCCCCAATCCAGGCAACATCCCTGTAAATCTCCTCTGCACCCTTTCTATGGTTTCCACATCCTTCCTGTAGTGAGGCGACCAGAACTGAGCACAGTACTCCAAGTGGGGTCTGACGAGGGTCCTATATAGCTGCAACATTACCTCTCGGCTCCTAAATTCAATTTCACGATTGATAAAGGCCAATACACCATACACCTTCTTAATGACAGAGTCAACCTGCGCAGCTGCTTTGAGCATCCTATGGACTCGGAGCCCAAGACCCCTCTGACCCTCCGCACTGCCAGAGTCTTACCATTAATACTATATTCTGCCATCATATTTGACCTATCAAAATGAACCACTTCACACTTATCTGGGTTGAACTCCATCTGCCACTTCTCAGCCCAGTTTTGCATCCTATCAATGTCCCACTGTAACCTCTGACAGCCCTCCACACTATCCACAACACCTCCAACCTTTGTGTCATCAGCAAACTTTCTAACCCATCCCTCCACTTCCTCATCCAGGTCATTTATAAAAATCACAAAGAGAAAGGGTCCCAGAACAGATCCCTGAGGCACTCCATTGGTGACCGACCTCCATGCAGAATATGACCTGTCTACAACCACTCTTTGCCTTCTGTGGGCAAGCCAGTTCTGGATCCACAAAGCAATGTCCCCTTGGATCCCATGCCTCCTTACTTTCTCAATAAACCTTGCATGGGGTACCTTATCAAATGCCTTTCTGAAATCCATATATACTACATCTACTGCTCTTCCTTCATCAATGTATTTAGTCACATCCTCAAAAAATTCAATCAGGCTCGTAAGGCACAACCTGCCCTTGACAAAGTCATGCTGACTATTCCTAATCATATTATGCCTCTCCAAATGTTCATAAATCCTGCCTCTCAGGATCTTCTCTATCAACTTACCAACCACTGAGGTAAGACTCACTGGTCTATAATTTCCTGGGCTAGCTCTACTCCCTTTCTTGAATAAAGGAACAACATCTGCAACCGTCCAACCCTCCGGAACCTCTCCTGTCCCCATTGATGATGCAAAGATCATCGCCAGAGGTTCAGCAGTCTCCTCACTCGCCTCCCACAGTAGCCTGGGGTACATCTCATCCGGTCCCTGCGACTTATCCAACTTGATGCTTTCCAAAAGCTCCAGCACATTCTCTTTCTTAATATCGACATGCTCAAGCTTTTCAGTCTGCTGCAAGTCATCACTACCATCACCAAGATCCTTTTCCATAGGAAATACTTAAGTATTCATTAAGTACCTCTGCTATTTCCTTTACTAAGAAAACAAAACCAATTTATACTACCTTCAACAAGGCAAATTCACCAATACATATTATGAACAGAAACGCAATTTTACTTGTAAGTAATTTCACAAGTAAATTAGTACCAAGGGAGAGTTAAAATGTTTGCAATTTATTTCATGCTTGCTTTCAACCTTGCTCATCTGTCATATATAATAAACACTATCAATTGTAAACTTCTCTTTGCTTCACAATGAGGCAAATTAATTTGCACTATGATTGAACATTTTTGAGGTCTATTAGATTCTCTGCAGAAAGAATCAAACTCATCAATACATGAAATATGTGTTTCAGCATTTAAGCATCAAAATTCAACCAATTATCTTGCTTCAATCTGACTAAATTTTCTATTAGTTGGTTGCACACCTGGAACAAAAATAAATGCCAAAAAAGGCCACTTCCTGTATGTCAATTACAATTAATTACTAACAGCAGCCTTCTACCAAACAAATCACAATTTCAACTATCCCTCAAAGTGGTTTAAAAAGACCATGTTCAACGAGGAACATATTATTCTTTCCTGTCATATCAATGCCATTAAACCTACACTCAAATAATTCATAATTTAATACAACCAATATCACACAACTCATTTCATTTTTAAGTACAGTATTGTGCCAAGTTTGTCTATTTATTGAAATAGCTTTACCCAAAAATGCACTCTGGTCCTCTGGTAAAGAAGTGCTTTTTTTAAAATCACTATTACAGGAATTATTCTATTGGCAGTTTATCATTAAATCCCCCACCCCACACACACACACCCCCGGATTCCAATTACCATTAACAAAAACTAGCTGTAAACATAACCTCAGCTGAAAAGAAATAACCTGGACTGTCATCCATTGATTAAAATTATTTACAGAAAAGTACTTCAGTTTCACAAAGTACAAGCAGTACAGCTACATTATACATTAGCCATTGTTGGGAGGCAAAAGCTCCATCTGATAGTGCAAGAAGGTCATAAAGCTTCTCATTTATATTTCAACATGTTTTCAAACTCAAGGAAAAAAGAGGGAAAGGTAAATAAATGTAATGGAGGCACACAAGACTGCAGATGCTGAAATCCAGTGCAAAACAAGAAGATGAAGAAACTAGTGAGTCAGGCAACATCTATGGAGGGAAATGGACAGTCAATGTTTTGGGTCAAGACCCTTTTTCTGGGCTGAAAGTTACAGGAGAGATAGCTGGTATAAAAGGTGCAGACATCCCACCTCTCCCGGAAGTTCCGGGAGTCTCCTGCATATTAATAGTGGCTCCCTGATGCCCTCAAATTATATACAATATCACGGAAATCAATTTTCTTTTGAGAGCGAGCGAGAGAAAGCAAGAGAGAGCGCGCGTGCGAGAGAGAGAGAGAAAGCAAGCCATAGAGCGCGAGCGAGAAAGCAAGCGAGAGCGCTTGAGAGCGCGCGAGCGACCGAGAGAAAGAGAGCGCGCGAGCGAGAGCGCGCCATGGCAGAGTGTTCCAAAAAAAATATAAAACGTACGTCACCCCAGACTACACTAAAGTGTACCCCTGCCTAATAGGGGTCAAAATGATGACAGTGCAGCTCGCTGCACTGTTTGCAACAGTGACTTTTCTATTGCCCATGGTGGGTTAAGACTGTAAAAGACATGGTGAGGTGAGTTTAACGGGTGTCATTCGTTCATTAGCATAGCTAACGTTATTTAAACTAGCTGGCCAGCTGCTAAGGAGCTACTCTATTGCAGACATCCCACCTCTCCTGGAAGTCTCCCGCAAATTGATGATGCTACCTCCCTGAAATGAGTTTTTGCAGGGTGGGTTGTCTGAAGGTGGGAGGTTGGGAGGGGGAGGAGGAGCAATAGGGGGAGCAAGAGATAGGTGGATCCAAGTGAGAAAGGGTGATGCTTCTGCCCCATTTCCACTCTACCCCCTCCATCAGCCTATCCTCCTCATCTGGAAGTCATTGCTAAGAAAGGAGAAAGACATTTTAGAGTCACTTGTAATCTGGGTAGAATCCATTTTGTTGCTTGCTGCATTGCCTCACTTCTATAGGCTGTGTCATTCTCCCGAGTAAATACAGATGCAAAAAATTCATTTAACGTCTCCCCCATCTCTTTCGGCGCCACGCATAGATTACTATTCTGATCTTCCAAAGGGAGAATTTTGTCCCTTGCCATCCTTTTGCTTTTAATATAACTGCACAAGCTCTTAGGATTCTCTTCACCTTGTCTGCCAGAGCAACTTCACATCTTCTTTTAGCCTCACACGCAACAAAAGGCTCTTCTTTTAGCCTTCCTGATTTCCTTCTTTGAGTCCCCTGTATTTCTTATACTACTTTGTTTCCGCCTGGCTATAGCTGCTATGTACCTCCTTTTTCTCAATCTCTCTCAAAAACAAAGGTTCTTTATGCTCTGACTGGAACATACAAACTCTATTCCCAAAATTTCACTGTCGAAGGCCTCCTACTTACCACGTGCACCTCTGCCAGAAAACAACCTGATCCAATCGACACTTGCCAGATCCATTCTGATACCATCAAAATTGACTTTTCTCCAATGTAGAATCTCAACCACATACCAGCCAGATCTTTTTCCAAAATTGTCTTGAAACTAATGGCACTCTGATCACTAGATGTAAAGTTCTGTTATTTGCCCTGTCTCATTCCCTAACAAGAGATCAGTATTGCAGTCTTTCTCGTTGGGAATTCTGTGTACTGATTAAGGAAACTTTCCTGAGTACATTTGACAAACGCTTTCCCATCAAGTCCTTTAACAGTATGGGAGTCCCAGTCTATATGTAGAAATTTAAAATTGCCCTCTATCACAAACTTATGTCTCTTGCAACAGTCTGGGATCTCTCTACGAATTTATTCCTCTAAATTTGGCAAAGTTATTTCCCATGGTAAGGGAGTGCAGGACAAGAGGGCACGACTTCAGGATTGAAGAATGTCCATTTAGAACAGAGATGTGGAGAAATTACTTTAGTCAGAGGGCGGTAAATCTGTGGAATTTGTTGCCATGAGCAGCTGTGGAGGCCAACTCACTGGCTGCAGTAAGGCAGAGATAGACAGGTTCTTGATTAGCCAGGGCATCAAAGGGTATGGGGAGAAGGCAGGGGAGTGGGGATGACTGGAAGAATAGGATCAGCCCATGATTGAAAGGCAGAGCAGACCCAATGGGCTGAATGGCCTACTTCTGTTACTATATCTTATGGTCTAAATCCCACAGACTGTTTGGTGGTCAATAATATAACCCCATTAACATGTTCATACCTTTCTTATTCCTCAGTTCCACTCATAAGGTCTCACTAGACAGGTTCTCCAGTCTAGCCTGACTGAGCATGAACATTTTCCATGATTAATAATGGCACCCCTCCCTCTCTAGAGTGTCTAAAACAGCAGAACCCCAGAACAATGAGCTGCCAGTCTTGCCCCTCCTGCAACCAAGTTTCACTCATGTCTATAATGTCATAATTCCACGTGCTGATCAGAACATTAGTCCCACAATGCTTGAACTTTTGATTCCTAATTGTATTAAGGCTTAACAACATCTTTCTCCACAATGACTCCACAATCTGTTCTGGCATTCTGGTTCCAGTACTACTACTACTACGTCAACTCAGGCCTAGGGGGCCGGCGTTGGGCACGATGACGGACTCTCCACTTCTCCCTCTCCCTCATCAGTGTGTTCAGTTCATCCACATTAGCTGCGTCGCTGTCTTCTAGGAGCCTGTTGACCATAGTCTTGGGAAGGCGCTCAGGGTTCATCCTCCCGTGCTTGGGCTCCCATATGATGACTAGGCTGGCAGGTAGCTCGGGGTGTCGTAGACAGTGCCCCGCTAGTTGCAGTCCTCTCGCCTCAATTTTAGTGGTGAGCATCAGAAGGTGGTTATAGAGCTCAACGTTCGTCATGTGCTGTTGCCGACTCACGTCAAGAGCCATCCGGAGCATTCGTGTATAGAAACCATCTAGAGACTTTCACATCGTATCCACGTCTTGCATCCGTACATGAGAATGGACTCTATGACTGCTATGAAAATCCTCTTTTTAAGCCCTCTGGTCAGGTTTGACTTCCAGATTTCCTTCATATCATTCATAGCCCTCCACGCCAGTGCCTTCCGTATCTTTATGACCTTCTCCGAACTCACCATTCTTAACCCGAGGTACATGTAGTCAAAGACTTTCAAGGCCCCTGCAATTCTAGGTTAAACCACCTCCCATGCAGCCCCAACAAACCTTCTTGCTACGATATTAGTCCCCTTTCCGTTCAGGTACAAACCATCCCTTGTGTATGGGTCCCACCTTTCCTGGAAGAGAACCCAATGATACAAAGGTCTGAAAATCCCCTTCCTGCACCAACTCCACAGTCACATGTTAAACTGTATTCTATTTCTGGACTCACTAGCAAGTGACAAGGGTAGCAAGCCTGAGATCACAACCCTGGAAGTCCTGCTCTTTAATGTAGCACCTAATTCCCTGAACTCACTTTGCAGGACCTTGCCATCCATCCTATGCATGTCATTGGAACTGACATGAGTGAGGAGGGCAACCTAAATGAAACCTATCAAGTGGTGAAAGTTCTTAGAGTGGATGTGGAGAGGATGTTTCCTATGGTGGGAGAATTTAACACCAGAGGACACAGCCTCAGAATAGAGGGGCTTCCTTTTAGAACAGAGATGGGGGAAAAATTTCTTCAGCCAGAGAGTAGTGAATCTGTGGAATTCTTTGCCACAGATGTTGTGAAAGCTGACTGTATGCATATTTAATGCAGAGGTTGATAGATTCCTGACTGGTCAAGGCATGAAAAAATATGGGGGGGGGCAGGGAGGAGGAGGTAGCATATTGGGGCTGTGAGTAAAAATGGATCATCCATGATGAAGTGGCAGAATGTACTTGATGGGCCAAATGGCCAATTTCGCTCCCATCTCTAATGGTCTCATGGACATGGACGGAGTCCCTGGCTGCACACCATCACACTTGTGGACTCAATCAGAGATACCCCTGACTCTGGTACCCAAGAGGCAACATATCATCTGCCAGTCTCATTTCCATCCACAGAATTTAATTTCTGTTTTCCTAACGAAAAAGTACCCTAGCATTGCAACTTGCCTCTTCTTCCCCCTTCCCTTCTGAGCCACAATGCCAGACCTGACCACAAAGGTTTCCTCTGCTAGGTCATCTTCCCCTACAGTATCCAAAGAGTACCCAGTTGTTGAAGGGAATGGCCAAAGGGGTACTCTGCACTGAAAGTAGACAAGTCACCTGGACCAGATGGTGTACACCTCAGGTTTCTCAGTGAGGTGACTCAAGAGATTGTGGAGGCATTAGAAATTATCTTTTAAGAATCACCAGATTCTGCAATGGTTCTGGAAGACTGGAAAATTGCAAATGTCACTCTGCTCTTCAAGAAGGGAGAGAGCAGAAGAAAGGCAGTTTGGCTGATCTCAGTGGATGGGAAGACATTGCAGTCGATTACCAAGGATGTGGTTTTGGGGTACTTTGAGGCACATGATAAAAATCAGCCGTAGTCAGCATGGATTCCTCAAGGGAAAATCGTGTCTGCCAAATCTGTTGGAATCCTTTGAGGAAATAACAAGCAGATACACAAAGCTTAACAAGCTACAAGCCCATGGTATTACAGGAAATTTGAGCATGGATAAAGCAGTGGCCGACTGACAGGAGACAAAGAGTGGGAATAAAGGGAGCCTTTTCTGGTTGGCTGCTGGTGACTAGTGGTGTTCCACAGTTGTCTGCATTGGGACCAATAGAAAAGATTAGATTAGATTAAACTTTATTGTACAGATACAAAGCCAATGAAATGCAGTTAGCATCTAACCAGAAATGCAAAGAATAGTGTTACTTACAAAATAACTGCGAATAAAAAGTAAGTGCTACAGCACACAAATATAAAAGTACAGAGACAGTACAATACGGATGCAATACTGCTTTGCGTTGTGATGTGAGGTTCAGCAGGGTCACAACCTCAGGAAGAAGCTCTTCCTGTGCCTGCTGGTGCGGGAGCGGAGGCTCATGTAGCGCCTACTGGATGGAAAGAGAGTAAAAAGTCCATGGTTAGGGTGAGATGCATCCCTGATAATGCTTTTCACCCTGCCCAGGCAGCGTTTATGGTAGATGTTCTCAACGTTCGGCAATTGGATGCCAATAATCCGCTGGGCAGTTTTCACCACACGCTGGAGTGCTTTGCAGTCCGATACGGGACAATTGCCATACCACACTGAGATGCAGTTGGTGAGTATGCTCTTAATGGTACAGCGGTAAAAGTCCGTCAGTATCCTGGAACAGAGGCGAGCTTTCTTGATGCTCCACTGGAAATAAAGGCGCTATTGTGCCTTTGATCAGGATGGAGGAGTTCAGGGACCAGGTGAGATTCTCGGAAATGTGGACACCAAGGAATTCGGTGCTTGATACACGCTCCACTACAGCTCCGTTGATGTAGATGGGGACGAGAGTGTGGTTCCTAGCATGCCTGAAGTCCACAATGATCTCCTTGGTCTTTTGGGTGTTAAGGGCCAGGTTGTTGTCAGCACACCACGCAGCCATGTGCTGGACCTCGTCCCTATAGGCCGTCTTGTCATCCCCTCTGATGAGGCCAACCACCGTGGTGTCGTCTGCGAACTTGATTATGGAGTTAGAACCATGTACAGGAATGCAGTCATGGGTGAAAAGGGAGTACAGAAGAGGACTCAGCCTTGAGGCACGCCCGTGTTCCGGGTGAGAGTGGAGGAGGAGAGGTTGTCTAACTTAACTGATTGGGATCTGTTAGTCAGCAAGTCCAAGGTCCAATTGCAGAGGGATGAACTGATACCAAGCTGGTGAAGTTTGGCGATCAGCTTGGAGGGGATCGCAGTATTGAATGCCAAACTAAAGTCAATGAACAGCATTCTGACGTAAGAGTTGAGGCTGTCCAGATGGGTCAGGGCATAGTGAAGTGCCGTGGAGATGGCATGTCAAAAGAGCAATTTTGTGTTAGTCATGGGAGATTTCAACTTGCAAGTAGATTGGGAAAATAAGGTTGGAAATGGATCTCAAGAGAGTGCGTTTGTTGAACGCCTACGAGATGGCTTCTTTGAGTAGTTTGTCATTGACCCTACTAGGGGATCATCTATACTGGACTGAGTGTTATGTAATGAACTGGAGGCAATTCAGGAACATCAAGTAAGGGAACACTTAGGAGTCTGTGATCACAATATGATTGAATTCGACTTGAAATTTGACAGGGAGAAAGTAAAGTCTGATGTAGCAGTATTTCAGTAGAGTAAAGGAAATCACAATGGTATGAGAGAGGAGTTGGCCAAAGTAAATTGGGAGGAGATGCTGGCGGGGATGACAGCAGAGTAGCAATGGTGTGTGTTTCTGGGAATGGTGTGTGTGTTAGGGCCAGGTGGAGGGTGATGGCAATGGGTCTGTTGAATGGTTGGGAGGGTACGCGAACTGCAAGGGGTCTAGTGAAGGGGGCAGCAGGGTCTTGATGTGCCTCATGATGAGCCTCTCAAGACATTTCATGATGATGGATGTGAGTGCGATGGGATGGTAGTCATTGAGGCAGGACACTGAAGACTTCTTCGGCACAGGGACGATGGTGGCGGCCTTGAAGCACATAGGAACGACGGCACTGCTCAGGGAGATGTTGAAGATGTCAGTGAGAATCACTGCTGGCTGGTCTGCACATCCTCTAAGCACTCTGCCAGGAATATTGTCTGGTCCAGCAGCCTTCCGTGGGTTGACCCTGCACAGGGCTCTCCTCACATCGGCCACGATAAAACACAGCACCTGGTCATTTGGAGGAGGGGTGGTCTTCCTCGCCGCCACATCATTTTCTGCCTCAAAACGAGCATAGGAGTTTTCAACGCATCTGGGAGGGAGGCATCACTGACACAGTCAGGTGATGTTGTCCTGTAGTTGGTGGTGTCCTAAATGCCCTTCCACATGCGCCGCCTGTCCTGGAAGTGGCTGTGGATTTGCTGGACGTGTGCATGCTTTGTCTCTCTGAGGCCTCACTGGTGTCTTTAAGACAGAGCTTGATAGGTTCTTGACTGGATAAGGCATCAAAGGTTATGGGAAGAAGGCCAGAGAGTGGGCTGAGGAGGGGAAAAGAGGATCAGCCATGATTGAATGGTGGAGCAGACTCTGTAGGCCCAATGGCCTAATTCTGCTCCTCTGTCCTATGGTATAGCCTATTACACCCTCCAGTGCCCTGCACCTTGAGTGTAGCCACCTCCCTTTATATCCTTTATCAACCCCTCTCTCCTGCATGATCCAAATTTCATCCCGTTCCAGCTCCAACTCTTTTACATGGTCTGTTAGAAACTGCAGCCAGCTGCACTTCTTGCAGGTTTAGTCAGAAACACTGAGGTCTCCCTGCCATCACACATCCCAAGCAGGAGCATTCTACTATCCTGCCTGACATCCCAACTTCTCAAAAGGTGCAATAGGAATGAAGGAGAAAAAATAATGAAAAAAACTCTACCTCTGGTCTACACTTCTTCTCAGTGAAGCTGCGATGAGCCAAAGCCTCAGTTCCCCACTCCCATCACTGGCCCTCTCACAATAGCCGCTCCACTTAAGCCTAACTTCATTTTATTGGCTCCTGTCAAGTGCTTAATTATGGGCAATCCAATATCTCCTCAGGAACTGTGGTGCAAACAGTACTGACTGTTCCCGCTTACTACTTTTAAACTCTCTCTCCTTCTATGCAATCCAGAGTATCCTTGGGATTGTGGGACAGAAAAACTGTTTATCAACATATTCTTCTTCAATCCTTTACCTCTTCCACGTATTACCGCCGAGCTTCTTACTTCGCCCCTCTCACCAGGGTTTACTACCACCTAGTACTCACTTTCCTGCCCCATTTTCTTATTGTGGCTCCTTGCCCCTGCCTTTCCAGTAATGATGAAGGGGCTGAGCCCAAAACATCAACTCCATAGAAACGCCCGTTCTCAAACAGGAACCTGGAGTGAATGAGCTGCAAAGGAGAAGTTGTTCTATACCAGCAGGAAGCCTAAAAATAAACAGCTTAAGTGACAAAGCAGCATGGGAGAAGACAATTGCCAAAACTAAAATCTTACTGTTATAGATGTGGTGCAGAAGTAGTTTTAAATAAACACTCACTTGGTCAAGGAGGTGACTGATCTGGAAATGCTTTCTCCTGCCAAACATAGCAAAAGCCCTACACATGGTTTGAAATGATGACAATCACAACAGATCTGCCAATCAGGACCAAATTTTCACAAGAACTCAACTAGCATCATAGGCAATGATAGAAACACTCCATCAGCTGACTTGGTTATTTATACCTGTCGCCTCAAATACAAACACTGGAGGTCAGCTTAACGTGGTGGAATGTTGACATGGTAAACAACTAAAAATCATCAAGGTGGGTAGAACAGACCTTTGTTTCCATTTCAATGAAAAGCTGTGTGATAGTTTGTGGTTTCAGCAGAAAAACAGCACCCGTAACAAGTTTACACACTGCCCATTCAAGAGAAGATTGTCTATTTACATCATATGTTCAAACCTCTGAAGTGAGGTTCTAAACCAGGAACTCAAATCCTAGGCAACTCTGCTGCCATTAAAATGAGACCATCACTAATATCTCCACTGATATACAATCCAGACTACTAAATAGGACCAGCTCGACATTCTTTCAATTTGAAATCTGAGAGCCCGATGTGTTAGGTTAAATTTACTGAAGTCAGGTATTTTATACATGGAACATATCAAAACAGCAGCTGCTGTTCACTCAAATTAATCTGGATCAAGAGAACCAAAGTGTACTGCGTTAACAGTCAACTAGATTAAAGCAGTATTTTAATTGTTTAAATTTAGTACAAGCAACACTGAATAACACTGGGCTTTGCACAGAGCCGATGAATACTTCATCACAGTTAACAAATCCATTTTCACACATTCACATCCTTCATTTTTTAAACCTGTGCACTGCTGTCATAAATAGCCATTTGTTGACATCTTGTTACAAGATTTAGCTATTTTCGGTGCTAATATTTGAGAGCAATTAACTATTGAACTATTTTGTGCAATTCATATCATATTAATTTTGCGGCAAGGTTATAGATCCAAACCTCTCACCCTAGATGCTGCCTCACCTCCTGAATGATTTCAAACATTTCCAACTCTGACATTTTCCTGACATTACTTCAAATAATAACAGGCCATTCAAATTATTTTGTTTGACCATTTGTTTAAAAAATGAAAATATTTGAAAAGATTTCTTCCCAAGTTTTATGTTAGATAATCAAAAACTGTGATGAATACAAAACTGAAGCTGTTATATTTGAATACACACAGGATATGGAGTAAGGTCTTATAATGCATTTAGTTTCAGTTAGTATGACATTATGGGCATCACTGAGACATGGCTGAAAGAAGATTGTAGTTGGGAGCTTAACATACAAGGATACACATTGTATCAAAAGGACAGAAGGTAGGCAAAGGGAATGGGGAGGTTCTGTCAGTAAAAAATGAACTCAAATCCTTAGAGGTGACATAGAACAGATAGAGAATCCTTGTCAGTGGAGTTAAGAAACTGCAAGGATAAAAGACCCTGACGAGATTTAGATATAAGCCCCCTCAATAACACTGGGCTTAGCCAGGATGCAGGCTACAAATTACCATGGCAGATAGAAAAGGTAAATAGTAAGAGGAATGTTACAATAGTCATGGGGATTTCAATATGCAGATAGATTGGAAAAGAACAAATCATGCCAAATACCAAGAGGGGGAATTTGTAGAATGCCTTCAGGATGGCTTTTTGGAGCAGTCTGTGCTTGAGCCCACTGGGGGGGGGGGGGGAATCAATTCTGTATTGGGTGTTACGTAATAAACCAGACTTGATTAGGGAGCTCAAGGTAAAAGAACCCTTAGTGGTCAGTGATCATAATATGATAGAATTCACCCTGCAGTTTGAGAGGTAGAAGATAAAGTCAGATGTATCAGTATTAAAGTAAAGGGAATTACAGAGATACGTAAGAGGAGATGGCCAAAGTTGATGAGAAGGGGACACGAGCAGGGATGACGGCAGAAAAGCAATGGGCAAAGTTTCTGAGGGAAATTCGAATGGTAAAGGATGATACATCTTGAAGATGAAGTAGTATTCTAAAGAGAGGATAAGGCAACTATGGCTGTTAAGGGAAGTCAAACACAGCAAAAAAGCAAAAAAAAAGGGCATATGATATATGGGGAAGTTAAAGAATTCAGTGAAGCTTCGATGAGCCAAAGCCTCGGTTCCCCACTCCCATCACTGGCTCACTCACAATAGCCGCTCCACTTAAGCCTAACTTTATTTTATTGGCTCCTGTCAAGTGCTTAATTATGGGCAATCCAACATCTCCTCAGGAACTGTGGTGCAAACAGTACTGACTGTTCCCGCTTGCTGCTTTTAAACTCTCTCTCCCTCTATGCAATCCAGGGTATCCTTGGGATTATGGGACAGAAAAACTGTTTATCAACATATTCTTCTTCAATCCTTTACCTCTTCCACCTATTACCTCCGAGCTTCTTACTTTGCCCCTCTCACCAGGGTTTCCTACCACCTAGTACTCACTTTCCTGCCCCATTTTCTTATTGTGGCTCCTTGCCCCTTCCTTTCCAGTAATGATGAAGGGTCTGAGCCCAAAACATCAACTCCATAGACGCTACCTGATCTGACGCGTGTATGCTGCCGCGTCTTCTGTTTTCAAAAAACAGAAGGCAACTAAAAAAACTAAGGAGAGAAAAGATTAATATGAAGGCAAACTAACCAATAACAGGATACTAAAATTATTTTCAGCTGGAAAGAAGTGAGAGTGGATATTAGACCACTGGAAAATGATGCTGGAGAGGTAGCAATGGGTTATAACTTAAGTATTTTATGTCAGTGTTTACTGTGGAAGGCACGGGAAGTAGCCAAAAGTTAGAGAGTGGCAGGGAGCAGCAGTGAATGTAGTTGTAATTCCTAGGGAGAAGGTACCTGGGAAGCTGAAGGGCTGAAGGTAGATAAGTCACCCGGAGCAGGGTTCCAGATTCTCCAGGAACCAAGTTTCTAAGATGACAGCATGAGCATGGGAAAATACATATTCAATATAACCATTAGAAAATAGGAAAAAGGTCCATTCTAATTTTTAAAAAACCTGCTATAACGATACAAGTCCTGCCTCAGTTTATTTTCCCCAAAAGCATAACTTCTTATTTCTCCAAGTTAAATTCCTTCGTCTATTCTCTGTTGAACTAGATTCCATTGTTCACACACCCACAAGAAAATCTGCAGATGCTGGAAATCCAAGGCAACACATAAAATGGTGGAGGAACTCAGCAGGTCCAGGCAGCGTCTATGGAAAGGAATAAACAGTCGACATTATGGCCCGAGACCCTTCTTCGTGACTGGGAAAAAATGATGAGAAGTCAGAGAAAGAAGGTGGGGGGGAGGTGGATCTATATAAAAGTTATCAACTTGCCACAAATCTAATCAAACCAAAAATAAAAGCAGTTAATAGAAGATCCAAGTGGAAAGTGGGTGATTCCTGTAATTAACAAAAAAAAACATAATGTTAGCAGTGGATTCCAGTTAACAGGGCCATCACTTAAATTGGGGCAGCTACCTGTTAAGGATCATTTAAGCTACCTTAAAGAACAAAAACTAATCCAGAAAATAGTCGGGATACCTTTCGTTCATTTGGGACACCATTCCACTTAATTGAAACGGGAGACTGTCACCTAACAGTTTCTGATTAGAGACAGTAGTGTGGACTTGAATGGCTGTAAGACACCATGCTTAGAACAAAAAATTCTTAAATAGTGGCGACTGCACGTGCTTCCATTCAAAAAGAAGTGATTTTTGTTACTGACAGTTGCCGAGGAATAAGCAGCAAGAAAATTCAGAACCGTTTTACTTAGCACAGTTTCAACCATTCAGGCTCAGAATGGTTGAAAGAGCCAGGAGTGCCAGAAGAGATGCCAGAAAGAGCCAGGAGTGAAAACGAAATGATTTCACTACTTCATTAAAGGCATCGTTAGTCTTGTGAGACCATGGATCTGCACCTGGAAAGTCTTCACTCTCCAGGGCGCAGGCCTGGGCAAGGTTGTATGGAATTCTGCAGATGCTGGAAATTCAAGCAACACACATCAAAGTTGCTGGTGAACACAGCAGGCCAGGCAGCATCTCCAGGAAGAGGTACAGTCGACGTTTCGGGCCGTATCAGTCCTGATGAAGGGTCTCGGCCCGAAACGTCGACTGTACCTCTTCCTAGAGATGCTGCCTGGCCTGCTACGTTCACCAGCAACTTTGATGGAAGACCAGCAGTTGCCCATGCTGCAAGCATCCCCTCTCTACCACACCAATATTGTCCAAGGGAGGGCATTAGGACCCATACAGCTTGACACTAGTGTCGTCGCAGAACAATGTGTGGTTAAGTGCCTTGCTCACAGACACAACACGCTGCCTCAGCTGGGGATCGAACTCACGACCTTCAGATTGCTAGTCCAATACCTTAACCACTTAGCCAAGGGCTCACTACTTCAACAAGTTAGGAAATAAAAAGAATTTGAAGTTATCTGCAATAATCTTGAATGTTACAATGAAAATGAAGATTTGAAGGCTGAATCATCGAAACCATTGTTGGATGGCAGTGCATTGTCTGGACGAGATGTCTGCACTAATTTTGTTCATTTACAGTCAATCAAAATTTGCTATTTTGTATTAGATGTTGTACAATGAACTGGAAATTGATTAGCGAGCTAAGGTACAAGAACCCATAGTAGTAGTGATAATAATATAATCAAATTCACTCTGAAATTTAAAAAGGAGAAGCTAACGTCAGATGTACCAGTATTACAGTGGAGTAACGGGAATTACAGAGGCATGAGAGAAGAGTTGGCCAGAATTGATTGGAAAAGAACACTGGCAAGGTCGATGGCAGAACAGGAAAGGCTGAAATTTCTCAAAGCAATTCGGAAGGCATAGGATATATACATCCCAAAAAAGGGAAAAGTATTCTGAAGGAAAGATGACACAACCGTGGCCAACAAGAGAAGGCAAAGCCAAAAAGAGTAATACAGCAAAAATTAGTGGGAAGTTCGAGGATTGGGAAGCTTTCGAATACCAACAGAAGGCAACTAAAAATAGTCATTAAGGTAAAGATGGAATATGAAAGTAAACTAGCCAATAATATTAAAAGGATAGGCAGGGGACAAAACATAAATGTAGCCAGTTAGAAGGGTTGAAATGTGTCTATTTCAATGCTAGGAGTATAAGGAATAAAGGGGATGAACTTAGAGCATAGATCAGTACGTGGAAATATAATGTTGTAGCCGTTACTGAAACTTGGCTGGAGGAAGGGCAGGATTGGCTGATGCAGGTACCGGGGTTAGGTGTTTTAAAAGGAATAGGATGGGAGCTAGAAAGGGGAGGGGGGGAAGTAGCATTACTCTCCAGGGATAGTATCACGGCTATAGAAAGGGAGGACGCTGCAGGAGGAGTGTCCATTGAGTTGGTGTGGGTGGAAGTCAGAAATAGGAAAGGATCAATCACTGTGCTGGGAATAGTCTATAGGCCCCCAAATAGCCCTCGGGACACCGAGGAGCAGATGAGCAGGCAGAGTTTAGAATGGTGCAGAAAATACATGGTTGTAGTTATGGGTGATTTCAACTTCCCTCATATTGACTGGCACCTCCTCACTGCAAGGGGGATAGATGGGGCTGAATTTGTCAGGTGTGTTCAGGAAGGATTCCTGACACAGTATGTGGACCGGCCGACAAGAGGAGAGGCCATACTGGATCTAGTTCTCGGTAATGAACCTGGTCAGGTGGCAGACCTCTTGGTGGGGGAGCATTTTGTTGAGAGTGACCACAACTCCCTTAGCTTCAGCATAGCTATGGAAAAGGATAAAAACAGACAAAATAGAAAAGTGCTTAACTGGGGAAGGGCTATGAAGGGATGAGGCAGGAACTAACTAGAGTAAATTGGAAACAGATGTTCAAGGGTGAAAGCACAGAAGTAATGTGGAGGAAGTTTAGGGTCCACTTGTGCTGGGTTCAGGATAGGTTTATCTCACTGAGACAAGGAAAAAATGGTAGGAAAAGGGAACCGTGGCTGACGAAACACGTGAGGCAACTCGTCAAGAGGAAGAAGGAAGCATATATTAGATATAAGAAGCAGGAAGCAGGAGGGGCTCATGAGAAATATAGGGTAACACCAGGAAGGAGCTTAAGAAAGGACTTAGGAGAGCTCAAAGGGGGCATGAGAAGGCCTTGGCATGTAGGATTAAGGAGAACCCCAAGGCGTTCTATGCATATGTGAAGAACAGAAGGATGACAAGAATGAAGGTGGGGCCGCTAAAGGATAAAGAGGGCAACATGTGCCTGGAGACGGAGGAGGTTGGGGAGGTCTAAATGAATACTTTGCTTCAGTATTCACAAGTGAAAAGGGCCTTGATCAGGGTGAGGTCAAAATAGAACAGGCCTGCGTGCTGGACAAGATGGAGATTAAGGAAGAAGTAGTATTGGATCTTCTTAAAAACATCAAGATTGATAACTCCCCAGGGCCATACATGGGCGCCAGGTTGCTGTGGAAAGTGAGAGAAGAGATCGCTGGAGCAGTAGCTATGATCTTTGAATCCTCTTTGGCTGCAGGGGAGGTGCTGGAGGATTGGAGAATGGCAAATGTAGTTCCCTTCTTTAAAAAAGGTAATAGGGAGAATCCTGGGAACTACAGAACGATGAGTCTTACATCGGTGATCTGCAAACTATTGGAAAGGATTCTTAGGAATACGATCTACAAGTACTTGGAGAAGTACAGTCTACTCAAGGATAGTCAACATGGCCTTGTGAAGGGAAGGTCGTGCCTCACGAGCCTAATTAAGTTTTTTTGAAGAGGTAACAAAAGAAATTGATGAGGATAGGGTGGTAGATGTGGTCTACATGGATTTTAGCAAGGCATTTGACAAGATCCCCCACGAGAGACTCATCCAGGAAGTCATGAGGCATGGGTTCAGTGGAGCCTTGGCTGTTTGGATAAAAAATTGGTTTAAAGGAAGAAAGCAGAGGGTAGTAGTAGAAGGAAAGTATTCTGCCTGGAGGTCGGTGACTAGTGGAGTGCCGCAAGGATCTCTCCTGGGACCCCTGCTCTTCGTGATTTTTATAAATGACCTGGATGAAGATGGGTGAGTAAGTTTGCGGACGACACAAAGATTGGAGGAGTTGTGGATGGAGCTGTAGGTTGTCGAAGATTAAAAGAGGATGACAGGATGCAGAGTTGGGCAGAAAAATGGCAGATGGAGTTCAATCCGGAAAAGTGTGAGGCGATGCATTTTGGAAGGACAAACCAGAAGGCTGAGTACAGGGTAAATGGTCGGTTACTGTGTGGATGAACAGAGGGACCTTGGGGTTCAAATCCATACATCCCTCAAGGTCGCTGCACAGGTTGATAGGATAGTTAAGAAGGCCTATGGGATGCTAGGCTTAATTAATAGGAGCATTGAGTTCAAGAGTAGAGAGGTCATGTTGCAACTCACAAATCTCTGGTGAGACCACACTTAGAGTATTGTGTTCAGTTCTGGTCACCTCATTATAGGAAGGATGTGGAAGCTATGGAGAGGGTGCAGAGGAGATTTACCAGGATGTTGCCTGGATTGGAAAACAAGTCTTATGAGGCAAGGATAGCAGAGCTGGGACTTTTCTCTTTGGAGCATAGAAGGATGAGAGGGGACTTGAAGAGGGGTCTTCAAGATTATGAGAGGCATAGATAGGGTGGATAGCCAGTACCTGTTTCCCAGGGCACGAATAGCAAACACCAGAGGGCATATGTACAAGATTAAGGGAGGGAAGTTTAGGGGAGACATCAGGGGTAAGTTTTTTTTTTACACAGAGGGTTGTGGGTGCCTGGAATGACTTGCCAGGGATGGTGGTGGAGGCTAAAACATTAGAGGTACTTAACAGCCTCTTGGACAGGCACATGGCTGAAAGAAAAATAGAGGGTTACAGGGTAGTGTGGGTTTAGTACTCTTTTTTAAAGGAATATATGGGTCGGCACAATATCAAGGGCCAAAGGGCCTGTACTGTGTAGTATTCTAGTGTCTAGTGTCTGCTAGTGTCTAGAGGATGGATATCAAAAGTTTCTTCTGATATATAAAGTATAAAAGAGGCAAGAGTGGATATCTGACCGCTGGAAAATGACGCTGGAGAGGTAGTAATGGGAGACAGGATATGGCTAATGAACTGAATAAGTATTTTGCACCTGTCTTCACTGTGAAACCCACTAACAATATAGTGGAAGTTCCAGGCGTCAGGGGGCATGAAGTGTGTGTAGTTACTATTACTAAGAAGAAGGTTCATGGGAAAGTGAATGGTCTGAAGGTAGATAAGTCACCTGGACCAGATGGTGTACACCCCAAGGTTCTGAAAGAGGTGGCTGAAGAGATTGTGGAGGCATTAGTAATGACCTTTCAAAATTCACTAGATTCTGGAATGGTTCCAGAACACAAGAAAATTGCAAATGTCACTCCATTCTTCAAGAAGGGAAAGAGGCAGATTATTGAGAAATTATAGGCCAGTTAGTCTGACCTCAGTGGTTGGAAAGATGTTGGAGTCACTTATCGAGGTCTCAGGGTTCTTGCAGGGACATCATAAAATAGGCCATAGTCAGCATGGTTTCCTCAAGAAAAAATCTTGCCTGCCAAATCTGCTAGAATTCTTTGAAGACATAGTTAGCAGGATAGACAAAGAAGAATCAGTTAGCATTGTGTAATTGGATTTTCCGAAGGCCTTTGACAAGACACCACAAATGACATTGCTAAACAAACAACAAGCCCATGGTATTACAGGAACAATTCTAGCATGGATAAAGTAGTGCTTCATTGGCAGGAAGCAAAGAGTGGGAATAAAGGAAGCCATAGAACCAAAGAACATTACAGCAGAGAAACAGTCCTTTTGGCCCTTCTCCACTGTGACAAACCATTTTTTTGCCTAGTCCCACTGACCTGTACCTGGACCATATCCCTCCATGCACCTCTCATCCATGTACCTGTCCAAGTTTTTCCTCAATGTTAAAAGTGAGCCCGCATTTACCACCTCATCTGGCAACTCATTCCACACTCCCACCACTCTCTGTGAGAAGAAGCCCCCCCTAATATTCCCTTTAAACTTTTCCCCCTTCACCCTTAGCCCATGTCCTCTGGCTTTTTTCTCCCCCAGCCTCAGTGGAAAAAGCCTGCTTGCATTCACCCATCATGATTTTATATACCTCTATCAAATCTTCCCTCATTCTTCTACGCTCCAGGGAATAAAGTCCTAGCCTATTCAACCTTTCTCTGTAACTCACATTCTCAAGTCCCGGCAACATCCTTGTAAACCTTCTCTGCACTCTTTCAACCTTATTAATATCCTTCCTGTAATTTGGTGACCAAAACTGTACACAATACTCCACATTCAGCCTCACCAATGCCTTATACAACCTCACCATAACATTCCAACTCTTATACTCAATACTTTGATTTATAAAGGCCAATATACCAAAAGCTCCTCTTTACAACCCTATCTACCTGTGACATCACTTTCAGGGAATTTTGTATCTGTATTCCTAGATCCCTCTGTTCTACTGCACTCTTCAGTGCCCTACCATTTACCTTGTATCTTCTACCTTGGTTTGTCCTTCCAAAGTGCAATACCTCACACTTGTCTGTATTAAACTCCATCTGCCATTATTCAGCCCATTTTTCCAGCTGATCCAAATCCCTCTGCAAGCTTTGAAAACCTTCCTCACTGTCCACTATACCTCCAATCTTTGTATCATCAGCAAATTTACTGATCCAATTTTCCACATTATCATCCAGATCATTGATATAGATGACAAATAACGATGGACCCAGCACTGATCCCTGTGGCACACCACTAGTCACAGGCCTCCACTCAGAGAAGCAATCCTCCACTACGAGAAGCATCCTCCACTACCACTCTCTGGCTTCTTCCATTGAGCCAATGTCTAATCCAATTTACTACTTCTCCATCTATACCTAGCGACTGAATCTTCCTAACTAACTTCCTATGCGGGACCTTGTCAAAGGCCTTACTGGAAGTCCATGTAGATAACATCAACTGCCTTCCCTTCATCCACTTTCCTGGTAACCTCCTCGAAAATCTCTAATAGATTGGTTAAACATGACCTACCACGCACAAAGCCGTGTTGACTTTCCCTAATAAGTCCCTGTCTATCCAAACACTTGTAGATCCTATCTCTTAGTACTCCTTCCAATAACTTACTTACTACTGACGTCAAACTTACCGGCCTATAATTTCCCAGAATACTTTTAGAGCCTTTTTTAAACAACTAAACAACATGAGCTATCCTCCAATCCTCCGGCACGTCACCCATAGGTACCGACATTTTAAATATATCTGCCAGGGCCTCAGTAATTTCAACACTAGTCTCCTTCAAGGTCCAAGGGCTTACCCTGTCAGGTCCTGGGGATTTATCTACTCTGATTTGGCTCAAGATAGCAAGCACCTCCTCCTCTTCAATCTGTATAGGTTCCATGACCTCACTACTTGTTTGCCTTATTTCCATTTCCATGCCAGTTTTCTTAGTAAATACAGACACAAAAAACCCTTTTTTGGTTGGCTGCTGGTGACTAGTGTTCCACGAGGGTCTCTGTTGAGACCAGTTCTTTTTCCCTTTAATTATGTCAATGATTTGGATGATGGAATGGATGGCTTTGTTGCAAAGTTTGCAGATGATATGAAGATAGGTGGAGGGGCAGGTAATTTGTGGAAGCAGAGAGGCTACAGAAGGACTTGGACAGATTAGGAGAATGGGCAAAGAAATGGCAGATGAAATACAGTGTCGGGAAGTGCACGGTCATGCACCTTGGTAGAAGAAATAAAAGTGTTCACTATTTTCTAAATGGAGAAAAAAAATTTTTTAAACTGAGGCACAAAGGGACTTGAGAGTCTGTGTGCAAGATTCCCTAAAGGGTAAATACGCAGGTAGAGTCTGTGGTGAGGAAGGCAAATTTAGCATTCATCTCAAGAGGACTAGAATATAAAAGCAAGGATATAATGTTGAGACTTTATAAAGCACCGGTGGGGCCTCACTTGGAACATTGTGAGCAGTTTTGGGCCCCTCATCTTAGAAAGGATGTGCTGAAACTGGAGAGGGTTCAAAGGAGGTTCATGAATTCCAGGATTAAATGGCTTGTCATATGAAGAGCGTTTGATGGCTCTGGGCCTGTATTCACTGGAATTCAGAAGAATGAGCAATAACCTCATCGAACTCTATCGAATGGTGAAAGGCTTTGGTAGAGTGGATGTGGAGAGGATGTTTTCTATGATGGGAGAGTAAGACCAGAGGACACAGCCTCAGAATAGAGGGACATCCTTTTAGAATGGAGATGAGGAAGAATTTATTTAGCCAGAGTGTAGTGAATCTATGGAGTTCATAGCCACAAGCAGCTGCGGAGGCAAAGTCTGTATGTATACTTGAGGCAAAGATTGGAAGATTCTTGGTTGGTCAGGGCATGAAGGGATACGGGAAGGGGGGAAGGGCTGGAAATTGGGGGTGAGAGGAAAAATGGATCAGCCATGATGAAATGGCTTAATGGGCCAAATGGCCTAATTTTGCTCCTATATCATGGTCTAAAAGAACATGGCAGCATATATTGGATGAATTCCTCCAGCTATAACTATTAGGAACTAATACAACTTATACAACTTTATAGTACTGTAGTAGTATTGACAGTGTTCTAAGTTGTTCTGTATTTCCTTAAAACATACAATTTGTTACTCATTTTGTCTTTTTTTATACCTTTTTAACTATTTCCATGAACTTTAGCAAATTGTCGCTGTCGCTTTATTTGGGCCAAAATGTACTGGTCCCTATTAACCGGAATCCACTGTACTTCAAGAAATTGTTTACAGGCACCAACTTCAATAAATTTTCTAAGTTTGCAAGGATAACAGAGATACAGCTAGGTTTAAAACATACATTACAGATGCATTTCTTGTCATTACACGGCAATAAAAAAAATGGCTACTGGAAAAAATACCTACTTCTAGCAAGAGTCTTTCAAAACTATCTATAACTGTTGTGTAAATACATAATGGTAAATTTTACACAAGAGTTTACAATGGAGATATATGACTGCACAAGTGTTAACTTCAGTCCCTATGTCCTGAATTTTGACATTAGGTCGTGAGGTTAATTTGTACTCTACGATCTGCAACAATCATAATGTGCATAAACATATAGTTCAATGGCATTTTAATGTTTCAATGACAACTTACAAAATGGAGTCTCTTCAACATTGGAAAAAAATCTGAAAAAGTCTGAACAGGAAAATGCACAGGAAGACAGGGAGCTACGTCATTAGGGTAGGGTTGGAATATGATAAATTAGTTTGCATTTTGCAAAAGAATTTTAAAAATAATGGTTAGAGTGACACAAAGGACTCAAACAGATACTATTATTGAGGGTTTGATTAGATGACGCAGACTGCAAAGATGGACTAATAATACGAATGGTTTCAGAGAGTATTAATTTGCAAAGATGGGTTGACCTTGATAATGTCAACATTCCATATACAAGTCACTAGAAATAGGGAACAAACCTAGGACCAACAGGAGGAGTCAGCAATGTAAATGGGATTAGTGCAAGATTGATAGGACAGTGGAACCTGGTCAACTTGAAGTTCATGAAGAATGCGGGGCACAAAAGGAAATGTGCATTTACATACATTAACAGTGAGTATGGTCTTTAGTGGAAGTGGATAATAGCAAGCTTAGTAATGGACTGGATAGTCTGGGTCAAACAAAATACCATGTTTGTGAACAGTCTGATTCAGCCTGCCGGGGGGAAAGGGATTTAATGGTAAGGCAGCAAAGTTTCTTCCTGTGGACCCACTATCCTAAATTTACTCTAAATCGGAGAGTTGCCCTCTGCTCAAGGTCAACCTGCGTTGTCACATCTAGAATGCCCCATATGAATGGATGAAGTTATCAAGAGGATGACAAGGAGTAAAGGATATGCACAAGGGATTCTGCAGATGCTGGAAATCCAGAACAACAAACACAATGCTAGAGGAACTCAGCAGGTCAGGCAGCATCTATGGAAATGAATAAACAGCGACATTTTGGGCTGAGACCCTTTATCAGGACTGGAAAGGATGGGGGATGATGCCAGAATAAAAAGGAAGGTGGGGGGAAGAGGAGGACCAGCTAGAAGAGATTGGACCACAGGAGAAAGGGAAGAAGAGGCACCAGAGGGATGTGTTAGACAGGTGAGGAGAAAAAGACAAGAAGCCAAGAGTGTGGAGTAGAAGAAGAGAGAAAGAGGAGGGTTTTTTTCAAATCAGAAGAAGAAATTAATGTTCATGCCATCAGTTTGGAGACTACCCACACAGGAGGTGTTGTTTCTCCACCCTGAGAGCGGACTCATCATGGCAAAAGAGGAGGTCATGGACCAATATGTCAGAACAGGAGTGGGGATAGGAACTAAAATAGTTGGACACTGGAAAATTCATCTTTTGGAAGATGGAGCCAAGGTGCTTGACAAAGTAGTCCCCCAATTTACATTGGCTATTACCAAGGAAAAAACTGCAACTTTCTCTGAATAGACAAGAATGAAATAATGTAAGTTCAATTGTACTGAGGTATACCTGAAAGTGAGCATGTGGCCAAGTGGTTAAGGCATTTGACTAGCGATCTGAAGGTCGTGAGTTCAAGCCCCAGCCAAGGCAGCGTGTTGTGTCCTTGAGCAAGGTACTTAACCACACAGTGCTCTGCGATGACAGTGGTGCCAAGCTGTATCGGCCCTTGGACAACATTAGTGTAGTGGAGAGGGTAGACTTGCAGCATGGACAACTGCCGGTCTTCCATAAAACCTTGCCCAGGCCTGCACCCTGGTGAGTGAAGACTTTCCAGGTGCAGATCCATGGACTAACGGATGCCCTTATTTATTATTTCTTATTATTATTATTATTATACCTGAGAGAAGACAATGATGACTGGTGTAGTTATCAAGTGTGTCAAAACAGCAGAAGGGTCAAAAGGAACTACAAATGCACTTGCAACAGACATAGAATATATCACAGGGAAATATAACATGATAAATTTTTCTACAGTTAAACTTAGACAAACATTCAAAGCACGAACTTTGATAGACCACTGACAACTATATTTGTAAAATGCACCACAGTAGTTTTCCTTAGGTAGGAGTATTATAGTTGAAGTAATTTAGCATCTGCATGTTTTACCAACCACCTTCAGTATCTCTCCCAGTGAGCAGGGGAGGTGGTGGGACTTGAAATACAAAATAGTATGCCAAAGTTAGGAAGGAATACAGGACACTGATCATCATTACAATTCAGTGAAGGCAGTAAATATGCACATGTGAACAGTGGAACCAGCGCCAGCTGGAATCGCAATATCACACTTGGTACACAGCGTCAGTAGCTGCCAAAACCATTTCTCACTTGTTGGAAGGAGGCTTACATAATACAAAGCAGCAAAAAACCTCAAATGATGGCTTAAATCACAACATCAAAACCTCATCATGCAAAGGCACTCATGGATATAGAATAAAGGTCAAGGATACTAATTAAAGGGAGTAAACAAAGTAGTAATTTCCAAGTAAACTTAGAGGAATCATATTTTGTCACTTTGCAACTTTACCCAATTTCTCAATGTTTTCTAAATGATTAGCTTTAATTGTCACACATACATCAAAACATACAGTGAAATGCACTATTTGCATCAATGACCAACAGAGTCGAAGGATGTGCTGGGAGCAGCTTGCAAGAGTCACCATGCTGCCAGCACCAACATAGGATGCCCACAACTTGCTAGTTGTACATCTTTGGAATGTGGGAGGAAACCAGAGTACCCACAGGAAATACACACAGTCACAGGGAGAACGTATAAACTCCTTACTGCAGCACAAATTGAAACCTGATTGCTGGTATAGTAAAGCATTATGCTAACCACTACACTAGTGTGCAAAAATTAAGTAATTTATCAAGTCTGTCATTTCAGACATATACATTTAACGGAAAATTCCATTTTTTCTGACCTTGAAACATTTTACTCTTAAATCAAGGAAATAAACACTGCCTTACACAGAAGACAGATTAATGATTGCACATTAGAAATGTACAAGATACAACTGCCTTGGGCTCAAATGTTAGTAGTGACTGAAAATCCAAAATAACTTAGATTTTGTGTTCTTTACCCAAGCAATCATGAATTCTAAAATGTCATGCTGTATCCCACAGCCAGTGCCCACGCAGATCATTTACAGAAATAAACAGAGAAATGGAGAGGAAGCACGAGAAAAATAAAGTGGCAGATTGTCATTTGCCTTAAATTCCTTGCCCATGCCAACAGCATATGGTGTATTCTGGGATTTGCTAAATTAACTGCTCATCTATTATAGCAGAATCCAATAATGAAGCATATTTTAGAAAACAAGTATTCTGAAAACTCACAATGAAATGCAGTTTTTAAGAGCTCAACATCTGCCTCATTGTAAGTTCCCCCCCTGCGAGGCCACTCCCGATGTGAACAGAGCGACATGGACAAATTCACTAACTGAAGTAGGAACAGCATTTCTGTCAGATTAAGAAACCAGCCTGACACTTGAGTACATGCTATCAATAATGAGTGTGGCATCATTACTAGGTAGAACACAGCTCCAGAGTGACACTCAGACCATTTCTGCAGTGTTACTCTGGAATGACACAATCATGCTGTCAATGACGTAACCTACAAAGTGACACACGTGAAGCAACCCCCAGTTTTTAAAGGGACATACCAAACTTGACAAATGAACCAACTGGAGTTGGGAAGGGGAGCAGAAAAATTATAGCTATAGACACAGAAAACCTACACCACAATACAGTCCCTTTAGCCCACAAAGCTGTGCCGAACATGTACTTACTTTCGAAATTACCTAGGTTACCCATAGCCCTCTATTTTTCTAAGCTCCATGTACCTATCCAGGAGTCTCTTAAAAGACCCTATTGTTTCCGCCTCCACCGCCACCGCTGGCAGCCCATTCCATGCACTCACCACTCTCTGTGTAAAAAATTTACCCCAGACATCTCCTCTGTACCTGCTTCCAAGCACCTTAAAATTGTGCCCTCTCATGTTAGCCAATTCAGCCCTGGGAAAAAAGCCTCTGACTATCCACACGATCAATTACTCTCATCATCTTACACACCTCTATCAGGTCACCTCTCATCCTCCGTCACTTCAAGGAGAAAAGGCTAAGTTCCCTCAACCTATTCTCATAAGGCATGCTCCCCAAACTAGGCAATATCCTTGTAAATCTCCTCTGCACCCTTTCTGTAGTTTCCACATCCTTCCTGTAGTGAGGTGACCAGAACTGAGCACAGTACTCCAAGTTAGATCTGACTGGGGTCCTATATAGCTGCAACATTACCTCTCGGCTCTTAAACTCAATCCCACGGTTGATGAAGGCCAATGCACAGTATGCCTTCTTAAGCACACAGTCAACCTGCGTAGCAGCTTTGAGTGTCCTATGGACTCACACCCCAAGATCCCTCCGATCCTCCACACTGTCAAGAGTCTTACCATTAATACTATATTCTGCCCTCATATTTGACCTTCCAAAATTAACCACCTCATACTTATCTGGGTTGAACTCCATCTGCCACTTCTCAGCCCAGTTTTGCATCCTATCAATGTCCTGCTGTAACCTCTGACAGCCCTCCACATTATCCACAACACCCTCAACCTTTGTGTCATCAGCAGATCTACTAACCCATCCCTCCACTTCCTCATCCAAGTCATTAAAAAAAATCACGAAGAGAAGGGGTCCCAGAACGGAAACAGGGAAACATACAGAAGAAATGTGGCAAATGTTCAGGGGATATTTGCGTGGGGTTCTGCGCAGATAAGTTCCAATAAGACAGGGGAAGGATGGTAGGGTGCAGGAACTGTGGTGTACTAAGGCTGTTGTAAATCTAGACAAGAATAAAAGAAGAGCTTACGAAAGGTTCAAAAGGTTCAAAAAGGTAATGATACAGATCTAGAAGATTATAGGAAGGAGTTTAAGAATGAAATTAGGAGAGCCAGAAGGGGCCATGAGAAGGCCTTGGCAGACAGGATTAAGGAAAACCTCAAGACATTCTACAAGTATGTGAAGAGCAAAAGGATAAGATGAGAGAGAATGGGACCAATTAAGTGTGACAGTGGAAAAGTGTGTATGGAACCGGAGGAGATGGCAGAGGTTCTTAATGAATACATTGCTTCAGTATTCACTACAGAAAAGGATCTTGATGGTTGTAGGAATGACTTCCAGCACACTGAAAAGCTTGAGCATGTAGATATTAAGGAAGAGGATGTGCTGGAGCTTTTGGAAAGCATCAAGTTGGATAAGTCATCAGGACCGGATGGGATGTATCCCAGGCTACTGTGGGAAGCAAAGAAAGAGATTGCTGAGCCTCTGGCAATGATCTTTGCATCATCAATGCAAAGGTTCCGGAGTATTGGAGGGTTGCGGATGTTGTTGCCTTATTCAAGAAAGGGAGTAGGGGTAGCCCAGAAAATTGTAGACCAGTGAGTCTTACGTCAGTGGTTGGCAGGTTGATGAAGAAGGTCCTGAGGGGCAGGAGTTATGAACATTTGGAGAGGTATAATATGATTAGAAATAGTCGGCATGGCTTTGTCAAAGGCAGGTCATGCATTACGAGCCTGATTGCATTTTTTGAGGATGTGACTAAACACAATGATAAAGGTACAGCCATAGATGTAGTGCTTATGGATTTCAGCAAGCCATTTGACGAGGTACCCTATGCAAGGCTTATTGAGAAAGTAAGAAGGCATGGGATCCAAGGGGGCATTGTTCTGTGGATCCAGAACTGGCTTGCCCACAGAAGGGAAAGAATGGTTGTAGACAGGTCATAATCTGCATGGAGGCTGGTGACCAGTGGTGTGCCTCAGGGATCTGTTCTGGGACCCCCTACTCTTTGTGATTTTTATAAATGAGCTGGATGAGGAAGTGGAGGGATGGGTTAGTAAATTTGCTGATGACACAAAGGTTGGGAGTGTTGTGGATCGTGTAGAGGGCTGTCACATGTTACAGCGGGACACTGATAGGATGCAAAACTGGGCTGAGAAGTGGCAGATGGAGTTCAACCCAGATAAATGTGAGGTGGTTCATTTTGGTAGGTCAAATATGATGGCAGAATATAGCATTAATGGCAAGACTCTTAGCAGTGTGGAGAATCAGAGGGATCTTAGGACCTGAGTCCATAGGACACTCAAAGCTGCTACACAGGTTGATTTAAAAATGCAAACACGAGGAAATCTGCAGATGCTGGAATTTCAAGCAACACACACAGAAGTTGCTGGTGAATGCAGCAGGCCAGGCAGCATCTCTAGGAAAAGGTACAGTCAACGTTTCAGACCGAGAACCTTCGTCAGGACTGACGAAGGGTCTTGGCCCGAAACGCCAACTGTACCTCTTCCTAGAGATGCTGCCTGGCCTGCTGCATTCACCAGCAACTTTTATGTGTGACACAGGTTGATTCTGTGGTTAAGAAGGCATACGGTGCATTGGCCTTCATTAATCGTGGGATTGAGTTTAAGAGCCGAGAAGTAATGTTGCATTTATATAGGACCCTGGTCAGACCCCACTTGGACTACTCTGCTCAATTCTGGTCGCCTCACTACAAGAAGGACGTGAAAACTGTAGAAAAGGTGCAGAGGAGATTTACAAGGATGTTGCCTGGATTGGGAATCATGCCTTATGAGAATAGGTTGAGTTGACTCGGCCTTTTCTCCTTGGAGTGACGGAGGATGAGAGGTGACCTGATAGAGGTGTACAAGATAATGAGAGGCATTGATCATGTGGATAGTCAGAGGCTTTTTTCCCAGGACTAAAATAGCTAGCACGAGAGGGCATAGTTTTAAGGTGCTTGGAAGTAGGTACAGAGGAGATGTCAGGGATAAGTTGTTGTTGTTGTTCTCTTTCAATCTTTTTTTATTGATTTAAAAGAATAAAGATAAATACAAACCAGAGGAAAGGTCATCTCAAATACATATTTCAATAATAGTACAAAGAAAGGAATATACCCTGTCAAAATCATATATAGTATTAAGCTGATATAAAAAGAGAAAAGAATCACTTCTTCTCTTAACAGTTCATAGAAAAAAAGACTCAAGATTTCCTGTTATTGAGGAAAAAAAACACTAAGCTAACCTAAAACCAAAAAAGGGGGGACTGGGCAGACCATTTTGAGGATAGGGAAAATCCTTCTGGCCAAATCTAAAACTTTGTGGAGAAGAAAAAAAAATAACTGGAAAAGTAAAAAGAATTAGATCATATGAAAATATTGAATAAAAGGTCACCAAATTTGCTCAATTTCAAACATCCAACTCCTTATTTTCTCCACACTTAAACAAGACATAATGGAGGAGAGCCAAAAAAAAAGGTGGATTGGGATCTTTCCAGCACAATAGAATAGCTCTCCTAGCCCATAAAGTTGAGAAAGCTATCAAGCGTTGAGCAGAAGCAGGAACGTTTCCTGCTTCCGTTGGAATAATCCCAAAGATTGCCATGAGTGAATTAGATTGTAGGTCCAGACCTATAACTTTTGATAACGTTCTAAAAACCTCTCTCAAAAATTATTTAACTTTATGCAGGACCAAAACATATGAGTTAAAGTGGCCACCTCAGTGTTGCATCTATCACAGGTAGGATTTATATTTGAAAAAATATGCGCTAGTTTATCTTTTGACATATGTGCCCTGTGCGCTACCTTGAACTGAATCAAGGAGTGACGGGCACAAATAGATGAATTATTAACTAAATGACAAATTTTATTCCATTGATTATCTGAAAGTGATTCTTGAAGTTCCAATTCCCAAGCACATTTAACCTTATCATTAGACATCATTCGTAAATTCAATAGCCATTTATATATGATGGCTATCAATGCGTTTTGGAATGGTTTAAGCTGAAAGATAACATCGATCATATTTGGTAAATGAGCAAATGGGTAATTCGGTAACAAACCACCTAAAAATTTCCTAACTTGTAAATATCTAAAAAATTTGTGTATTAGATAAATCATATTTGTCCACTAGCTGCGAAAAAGACATTAAACAATCCTCTAAAAACAAATCTAGAAAAGTTTTTATTCCCTTAGGTTTTCCATGTTTAAAAAACCTTATCTATTGGTGGGAGGAGAAGAAGGCAGCGCGACACGCGCACGCAGCTCTCCGGTGAAAATGATATCGTTTCTGTTAAATAGGGGCCGTGGACAATTCTGATTTGATGGAGACAGACGTGAAAGCACAGAGGAACATCTGGAGAAATTTCTGAAACGCCGGTTCGCTGCTGCTGTTACAGGGCAATCCAGAATCTTCTGGAGGGAAGGTCTCAAAATCCCCGGGCTTTGCCTGCTGCTGGCGACCGAGGCTGAGGTCGAATCATTCGGCTAGAGACGGTGCTTGGCACTTGGTGTCAGAGGGCTGATCGGAGTTTTTGGACAACTCAGAGTCGGACTGTGGTTGGGCATGGCAGGGAGAGTTTTCTTCCTTCTCCCGTCTGCGTGAGATGTGGGACATTCAAGAGACTTTGAACTTTTTTTTTACTGTGCCATGGCCTGTTCTTCATCAAGTTATGGTATTGTTGCACTGTTGTCAGTATATGTTATAATTATGTGGTTTTTGTTAGTTTTTCAGTCTTGGTCTGTCCTGTGTTTCTGTGATATCACACCAGAGGAATATTGTATCATTTCTTAATGCATGCATTACTAAATGACAATAAAAGAGGACTGCGTGTCCTCATAATCTAATCTAATCTAAAATTGATGGTTTAAAAAGTAATTAAAATGGACATTACCAGAAAAAACAAAGTTATTTAAGTCAAAAGATCTGCGAAACTGAAACCAAATTTTTAATATATGTCTAACAATGGGACTAAGATCTTGTCTACCAATCTTAGAAAACAAAAAGGGAAGAGGAGCTCCCAGCAAAGAAGCCAGAGTGAACCCCTTTACTGAGTTCTCCTCTAAGTCCAACCATAAAGAACAGTCCTCAATATTTTTACAGTGAATCCAAAAAGTAATATAACAAATATTGATTGCCCAGTAATAGAGTCTAAAGTTTGGTAAGGCCAAGCCACCATCTTTTTTTAATTTTTGCAGTAAAGGTTTTCTCACTCTAGAGCTTTTATTATTCCAGATATATAATAAGATCATAGAATCTATTCTATCAAAAAAACATTTTCGGGACAAAGGATGGAACAGCTTGAAATGTGTATAAAAATTTCGGTAAAATTGTCATTTTTATAGCATTTATTCCACCAATTAACGACATCGTCATAGGTGACCATTTGGAAAGCGTTTATTGTGTATATTCAATTAAAAGAAGAAAATTATATTTATAGAAATCTTTAACATTTTTATTAATTTTAATACCAAGATGGGTAAAATAATTTTTAGTGATATTAAAAGGTCCGAATAATTAAAAATAGGAAATAATTCACTTTTATGTAAATTTAACTTATATCCAGAGAAAGTACTAAATTCAGTAAATATAGATAACGTAAAAGGAACAGATTTCCTAGGGTCTGAAATGTAAACTAATAAATCATCTGCGTATAACGAAACCTTACGTACTTTATCCCCTCTCTTAATACCCTGAACAGAGTTGGAATCCCTAAGAGCGATAGCAAGTGGTTCTAAAGCCAAATTAAATAATAAAGGACTGAGAGGACAACCCTGACGGGTTCCTCTATACAGTCTAAAATAAGGAGATTTTTGATTGTTAGTTATAACTGCAGCCGTCGGGGCTTGATAGAGCATTTTGATCCAGGAAATAAATCCCGGACGAAAATTGAATCTCTCCAAAACCTGAAATAAATAAGGCCATTCCTCCCTATCAAAGACTTTCTCTGCATCAAGAGAGACAATATATTCAGATTCTTTAACTGAGGGAGAATAAATAGTACTTAACAATCTTCGAATTTTAAAATGTGAATACCTATTTTTAATAAATCCAGTTTGATCATTTGAAATGACAGTTGGCAAAATACTCTCAAGCCTATTAGCCAGAATCTTAGAGAGAATTTTAAAGTCCACATTCAATAAGGAAATTGATCTATAGGAGGGACATTCAGATAGATCTTTTCCTTTTTTAGGAACCAATGAGATTGATGCCTGATAAAAAATTTTCAGGAGATTCCCAGAGGATATAGAATCAGTGAAAGTTTGACATAGATGTGATGTAAGCATTTCAGTAAAAGTCTTATAAAATTCCACTGTATATCCATCTGGTCCCAGAGCTTTCCCTAGTTGCATAGAGGATATAGCCCTAGCTATTTCCTCTTGTTTAACAGGCGCATCTAATGTGTTAATATCTTGAATAGAAATTCTAGGTATATTTAATTTTTGCAAAAATCTATTCATAAAAATAGTATTATCAGAAAATTCGGATTTATAAGGATTAGAATAGAAATCCATAAATATCTTACTAATTTCATGAGGATCTAATGTTTCAGTTCTATCTGGTCTACGTACTTTCAAAATCTGTCTTCTGACCATATTTGCCTTCAACTGACCAGCCAGCAACCTACCTGATTTATCAACATCTACATAAAATTGACTGTTGGATTTAAAAAGTTGCTGCTCAATGGGGAAAGTCAAAAGCAGATCATGCTGTGTTCGGAGTTCAACCCTTTCCTTATATAGATCTTCACTAGGTCTTACTGAATACGCTTTATCTATCTCTTTAATTTTATTAGTAATCACTAAAAGTTCCGCTTTGGTTTTCCTTCTTAAACCTGCTGAATATAAAATTATCTGTCCCCTAAGAAAGGATTTCATCGTATCCCATATAACCAAATTTGACATGCCTTCAGTTGTATTAAATTCCATAAATTAAGAAATTTGCTCTGAGATAAAGCTAACAAAAGTTGGATCATGTAACAATTTGGGAGTCAGTCTCCACTGTGCTATTTTCAAGGTATTATCAGAAAGTCTCAAAGTTAATTTCATAGGTGCGTGATCCGACAATGCAATGATGTCATACGCACAATCGGCAACAGAATACAGCAATTGTGTATCGAGAAAAAAATAATCAATTTTTGAATATTTATGATGTACATGTGAAAAAAAAAGAAAAATCTTTATCATTAAGGTGCTTATATCTCCAAATATCAACCAAACCATATTCTAATAGAAAAGAACCAATACAAGTCGCCGCTTTATTAGGAAGCAACGGATTGGTCAATCGATGTCAATCGATGGTTTAAGACAACAGTTAAAGTTACCACCCATAATCAACTTATAATTATTTAGATTCAGGAGCACGAAAAATAGCTTCTTAAAAAATTCAGGACCGTCTAGATTAGGGGCATAAACACATACCAAAGCCACCTTTTGACCACATAGCAAACCAGTGACAATTAAATATCTTCCAATCAAATCAGTAACAGTATTAAAATGTACAAAAGGGATTTTAGAGTTAACAAAAATAGAGATCCCTCTAATTTTATGTATTGATAAAGAATGATATAAAGGTCCCTTCCAGAATTTAAAAACGCAGTTTTCATCCTATCTCCGTACATGAGATTCTTGCGCAAAAATAATATCCGCATGAAGTGTTTTCTTAAAAACCTTTTTACGCTTAATAGGATGATTCATTCCAAGAAATTATATTAATTTTATTAGCGTCCATGTTTAGGATTTAATTTAAAATTTTATAAAGAAAGCTACCACGCAAGCGCAAACCAGATCCAAAGGAAAAAAACAGCACTGACTTGACCAGAAGTGACGACGTGATTGATACAAGATATAACCTCTCAGAACTGCCCAGTCGAGAAAAAAAACTACTCTAATAGCCCCACTCCTCTCCCCCAAAGACTGAAAAGCCATCCAATAGAAGGATAGCATGCTATCCTACGACGCTAACCCCAATCTCTGCTTTGCAGCTATATTAACAAAGTTATATGTTTACACCACCGATTGTAGACATAATAAAAGAGATGAACAAATTTTAAATATTGTAATATTATATCTAAAAATAGTTAAAATGTAGTTGGCGACGGCCATTTTAAATTCATCTAAAGTACGTTAATCACGTATTCAGAAAAGGATAAATCCAAGCAACTGAAATTTTTTTAAAAACTTACAAATCATAAAAAGTAAATATATATATATATATATATATATATATATATATATATATATATCAATCAAACCCAGAGCTATATTAATATTAAGGCAAGCAAGAAAAAAATTAAATCAACCAGGTCCTGTGTGGACACCCATAAAATGTGGAACAGACTATCTTCAAAGCAACTATAGATATATACTACCTATTAATAAATTAAAAAAACTAAATCAGCCAAGTCCTGTACGGACGTCCATAAAACGTAGAACAGACTTTCCTCAAGGCAACTATAAACATCTCCCAGCTCGGGATTGCCTATTCAAGTTGCATTCAACATAGACTTAAACCCCTTACTAAATTCCTAACATTTATCTGGAGAGTTAATCTTTTGTGGCTGAGAGTCAGACGGAAAAATTATCAAACGTGCCGGATAACGGAGCAATAGGCGACATTTTATTTTATATAATTTAACCATCAGTTCCCGGTATTTCCTTCTTTCGGCAAAGATCTCTGGAGCAAAGTTCTCCACTATACGAATTTCTGTTGCATTGTAGATTAGCTTACCCCTTTTTCTTGCCTTTCGGAGTATAGCTTCTTTGGTTGTAAAATAGTGCGAGCATAGTATCAGTGGTTATGGATGTAATACGGGTGAGGGCTTAGGTCGTGGGATTCGATAAGCTCTATCAGGTACAGGGTTCGCTTCAAGAATCTCGCTAAAAAGTGAATATAGCATATCTGAAGTAACTTCATTAATTTTCTTTTCCATAGATGACATCTTCAATTCTTGCTCGTTAATAGTTTGCCTGAATAACTCCTGTTCCCTCGCAATTCGAAGAGTAGTCCGTTTGAGCGTCTAAAATTGAATTTCCAAATTCTTCAAAGATTCTTGAACAGTAGAGATGGATTCTTCAAGCCTTCCGTTAGCATCCGTCAGTTTATCAATCTCAGCGTTAAGCGAACCGAATTCAAGTTTCATATAACACACATAAAAACTGCTGGTGAATGCAGCAGGCCAGACAGCAGCTATAGTAAGAGGTACAGTCAATGTTTCGGGCCAAGACCCTAGATCTCTTCTTTCAGTTAGTCCTGACGAAGGGTCTCAGCCCAAAACGTTGACTGTACCTCTTCCTATAGGTGCTGCTTGGCCTGCTGCGTTCACCAGCAATGTTTATGTATGTTGCTTGAAATTCCAGCATCTACATTTCCTTGCGTTCAAGTTTCATATCTTGTATTGAAGAGAGTATTCTTTCTAAAGTAGAAAGTTCCTCCAATTTCTTTGTTTGTTCCGTTTTGGGAAGGGTCTTGCCGCCTCTCAATTCAATACCAGATCGACTTCCTGCCATCGTAGTCATAAATCCTTCAACAAAAATAGTGAATCTTCAAACTTAAAACGGATCTATCAGTGAAATGTAAGGTATAAAAAGTAGAGCCACGATGAAAAACGTATCTCACTCCATTCGCTGAAAACTGAAGTCTCCTGTTGTTGTTGTTGTTGCGTTTTTTTTTTACGCAGAGAGTGGTGAGTGTGTGGAATGGGCTACCAGCGGCGGTGGTGGAAGTGGAAATGATAGGGTCTTTTAAGAGACTCCTGGATGGATACATGGAGCTTAGAAAAATAGAGGGCTATGGGTAAGCCTAGGTAGTTCTAAGGTAAGGACATGTTCGGCACAGCTTTGTGGGCCGAAGGGCCTGTATTATGCTGTAGATTTTCTATGTTTCTAACAGATCCCCGAGACACACCACTGATAATCTGGATTATGGAGTAGATGGCTTTGTGGCTAAGTTTGCTGATGATACAAAGACAGGTGGCGGGGCCGGTAATGCTGAGGAAACGGAGAGTCTGCATAGAGACTTGGATAGGTTGGAAGAATGGGCAAAGAAGTGGCAAACGAAATACAATGTTGGAAAGTGTATGGTTATGCACTTTGGCAGAAGAAATAAACGGGCAGACTATTATTTAAATGGAGAAAGAATTCAAAGTTCTGAGATGCAACGGGACTTGGGAGTCCTCATACAGGATACCCTTAAAGTCAACCTCCAGGTTGAGTCAGTAGTGAAGAAGGCAAATGCAATGTTCGCATTCATTTCTAGAGGAATAGAGTATAGGAGCAGGGATGTGATGTTGAGGCTTTATAAGGCGCTGGTGAGACCTCACTTGGAGTACTGTGGGCAGTTTTGGTCTCTTTATTTAACAAAGGATGTGGGAACGTTGGAGAGGGTACAGAGAAGATTCACTAGAATGATTCCGGGAATGAGAGGGTTAACATATGAGGAATGTTTGTCTGCTCTTGGACTGTATTCCTTGGAGTTTAGAAGAATGAGGGGAGACCTCATAGAAACATTTTGAATGTTGAAAGGCATGGACAGAGTGGATGTGGCAAAGTTGTTTCCCATGGTTGGGGAGTCTAGTACGAGAGGGCATGACTTGAGGATTGAAGGGCGTCCATTCAGAACAGAAATGCAAAGAAATTTTTTTAATCAGAGGGTGGTGAATCTATGGAATTTGTTGCCACGGGCAGCAGTGGAGGCCAAGTCATTGGGTGTATTTAAGGCAGAGATTGATAGGTGTCTGAGTAGCCAGGGCATCAAAGGGTATGGTGAGAAGGTGGGGGAGTGGGACTAAATGGGAGAATGGATCAGCTCATGATAAAATGGCGGAGAAAACTCAATGGGCTGAATGGCCGACTTCTGCTCCTTTGTCTTATGGTCTAACCGACCTCTATGCAGAATATGACCCATCTACAGCCACACTTTGCCTTCTGTAGGCAAGCCAATTCTGGATCCACAAAGCAAGGTCCCCTTGGATCCCATGCCTCCTTACTTTCTCAATAAACCCTGCATGGGGTACCTTATCAAATGCCTTGCTGAAATCCATATACACTATATCTACTGCTCTACCTTCATAAATGCATTTAGTCACATCCTCAAAAAATTCAAATCAGGCTCATAAGGCACAACCTGCCTTTCACAATGCCATGCTGACTATTCCTAATCATATTATGCCTCTCAAAATGTTCATAAATCCTGCCTCTCAGGATCTTCACCATCAACTTGCCAACCACTGAATTAAGATTCACTTCATATAGAAAAAAAGTGACCAGAGGCTACTGCAGTGCAAGGAAGAAGGCTTTATCAACAAATGGCAAACATGTTCTCTGTTGCCTTTATGGGATCACCAATGCCCTTGAATAGAAAATCCTACAAAAGAAAGTGGATGTGGCCCAGTTCATCACAGGTAAAGCCCTCCCCACTATTCAACACTTCTGCACAGAGCTCTGTCACAGAAAGGCAGCATCCATTATCAAGGATTCCTACCATCCAGGCCACGCTCTCTCCTCACTGCTACCATCAGGAAGCTGGTATAGGAGCCTCAGGACCCACACCACCAGATTCAGGAACAGTTATTACCCCTCAACCATCAGGCTCCTAGAGGGAATAACTTCACTTGCCCCACTGAACTGTTCCACAACACATGGACTCACTTTCAAGGACTCTTCATCTCATATGTTTGATATTTATTGGGTTTTTTTATTAGTACTTTCTTTTTGTATTTGCACAGTTTGTTATGCTTTGCACATTGGTTGTTCGCCCATCCTGCTGGGCGTGGTCTTTCAATGATTCAATTATGTTTCTTGGCTTTACTGAGTATACTGTTACATACCTCGAGGGTATTTTGTGACTATCTTATGACCATGATGTAATTGACTGTCTTATGAGGATGATGTAATGGTCTTGTGGAGGTCACATGATGTAATTTTCCCACCAGTGTGAGGTCACATGATGACCTGTTCTCAACAGGTATATAAAGGGAGACCCCTGGTGTGACGCAATTAGTTTCAATTGAGTTGTTGTTTGCTTCGTTAGTTACTCCGTTATGCTGCGTATTCGTCTCATGACGCAGTTTTGTTTTAAAACAGAGCTTTACTTTCTATTGTAAGGTAAAATCGTTGTGCCAGCAGTTTCACCAATCACTGCCAGCTTTGTTGGTGTATAATTGATTTACCTTTACAGTAGTATTGGAGAGCGAAGAGGTTACTAAAGGACAGAAACCTTAAGGATCGAATAAAGCTGGAGTCGTTTGGCCGTTTTATAAAGGATCGACCTTATTGAGGATTCACTTCAGAAATGGTGACCTGTATCTGAAATAACTCCTGCAAGAGCAGGGAAGTTTGCGCAGTGTTCACTCGCCAGAAAAAGGTTAGTTCCTTTAAGCCATGTTATTTCCTTCGTCGTGAATCCTTTGGAGAATCAGCAGTAACGTCACGTCTTCGAAGAAATCCGTTTCCAGAGAAGTCTCTCCTTATTGACTGTGTAAATCACCTGGACTTTCAAATTTACCATTTTAAGACTGAGTTCGAATTTACCACTTTAAGAACAGTTTTCGAATTTACCCTTTTATGAACTGTTCCAGAGTTGCCGTATAGCAGTTAACTTCCGGTTAAGTTAGTCATTTACTTTTCGCTATTGTTGAGCAGAGTTTAATAAATGTTTGTTTGCTGTTTATAAAACCTGCCTCAATTAATAATTCATTGTTACCGATCACCTGACAATACCCATAAGAAAATGAATCACAGGGCTGTATATGGAGACATACATGTACTTTGATAATAAATTTACTTAGAACTTCAGCCATGAAGATAATGCATGGAGTACCAATTTGGTATTTACACAAATAGAGGCAGGCATTTACAACAGCTTACAAACCAGGAATGTCATCTTAAGTAGGAAGAATGACAAGAGTTCTGAATGTTCATCATCTCTCTGGTTTACAGAAAAGTGTTCTGCACCTTTGTGTCAGCAGTTAAATATGGTTAAGTCACAAAATGCTTGAAGATTAAATGGAACTATCAGCATTGGCTCAAAGTGCTTCCACTCCTCATATATTGTCCCTCTACACCAGTCAATAGCCTACTTGCTGCTTCATGTTTGTATAGCCAGTCAGTCACAAGTGGAGCAATCCAAGCAGGTAAAGCAAGTCCATGGCTGCAAGAACACCAAGTTTGGTTGAACACCTGTCTCAACACAATAAACACTGATCATTGAAAACTCTCCTTTTACACCCTTTTGGACTATCGGACTGAGCATGCCAAACAGTTGCTCCCGTTACTCGGTCTCGGCGATGCCAAGCCTTTGAAGCTAATGGACCACATGCCATCTCTCCTGGGAAATCACCACCCTTGTTTTATTTTTAAGAACTCTTCATGCAGCCAGTGCCTGATCAACTTCACATAGCCCTCACTAATGCACCTGTGAAGGACAACAGGGAGTTTACAAATATGGCTGATAGTCTCCAGCCAGCGGTGCGTCATTCCTCCTCCTTTCTCTGTCTCAATAAGCCTGGTCAACAAGGCCCTCAACAGAAGGTCGCCTGTGCCTGCAGAATAGGTGACTCCGGGTCTGTGCTTTTACCATGCTCGCTTTGGTATGAATGCTAAGAAGTGCCAGAGCATCAGGACAGAACACCATGTGTTCCAGCTGCCAGAGTCATCTACTGTTCATCACAGACACCCTGTTAGCGCGATGCTTCCTGTGTGACATGGGTGCCGAACTGAGTATGCTGCCGGCATTGACTATTGATGAGAAGGTAAAGAGTAATGAAACCTTGCTGGAGGCGGCCAATGGCAGCAAAATCCAGACTAACGAGCCACGATGAGTCCTTCAACGGTGCATGTGGGATATCATTGTGGCTAAAGTAGGTAGACCTCTGCTCTGTGCAGATTTCCTGTGTGGCCAATGACTGTTGGTGGATCTGAAGAAGTGCTGGCTTGTGGACATCCGGGACTTTGCATCATTACCCTACTCCCCCAATATGGTCCCCACAACGGTGGTCGAGCACTTGCACCACCACACAATTTCACTAGACTGCTGGGCAAATTCCCAAGCCTCACCAGGCCCATATTCTTCACAAGTCACAAAACAAGGGGTCAGGCACCACATTCCCAATACTGGCCCCCCAGACCACGACCACACACGCAGACCAGAGGCAGAAAAGCTGGCTGAGTTTGCCAACATGGGAAGTATTGCATGCTGGTCAAATAGCCTTTGGTCCCCAAGTCCACTGCTGGTTGAAGCTCATGTGGTGATTACAGTCACCTTAACAAGACCCTGATCATTACTCAGTCCCACGCAGCCAAGACTTTTTAGCTTGTTTGGCTGGAAAGTTAATTTTTTCCAAAGTCCATCCAGTTAGAGGCTACTATCAGGTGCCTGATAACCAGAGGACTTTCTCAGCCATTACATCACGATTGGACAGTGGTGCAGATGCAGTAGAAGCATTCCCGCGCAGGTTTGGAGCAGAGCTTGTAGAACCTTTAACAGAGGTACCATCTGGAATGGTCTGAGTCAGGGTGGTAAGGCTATGGCTCAACAGGCTACAAGATTGCTTTTTAGGGCAGCTTGTGCTTCAGCCTACTCGGGGAAAGGCAATCTTAGACTGGGTGTTGTGTAATAACCCAGATCTTATTAGGGAGCTTAATATAAAGGAACCTTTAGGAGGTGGTAATCATAATGATTGAATTCATACTGCAATATCAGAGAAAGAAGCACAAGTCAGATGTATTAGTATTGCAATGGAATAAAGGAAATTACAGAGGCATGAGAGAGGAGCTTGCCCAGGTGGAGTGGAGGAGGATACTGACGGGGATAATGGCAGAGCAGATGTGGCTGAAGTTTCTGGGAATAGTTCACAAGGCACAGAGTAGATATGTCCCACAGAAGAAGTTGTTCTCAAATGGCAGGGCTGGCCAACCATGGCTGAGAAACGAAATTCAGGACTGCATAAGAGCCAAGTAAACGGCATATAAGGTAGCAAAAGTGAGTGGGAAGCTGGATGATTGGGAAGCTTTTAAAATCTAATAAAAGGCAACTAAAAAAACTATAAGAAGGGAAAAGATGAAATAAGAGAGCAGATTAGTCAATAATATAAAATAAGATACCTGCTCCCCCTCTGTGATCCCTGCTGTTCTCCACTCAAACTTCCAGTAATGTCCCTCACCACCCCCCTCTCCTTCACCATTTCACATTCCCTTTTTTCTCTCTCTCACCTTATCTCCTTGCCAACCCATCGCCTCACTCTAGTGCTCCACCCCCTTTTCTTTTTCCCACGGCCTTCTGTCTCTTTCACCAATTAACTACCCAGCTCTTCACTTTATCCCTCCCCCTTCAGGTTTCACCTATCACCTTGTGTTTCTCTCCCCCCTCCCCCACCCCACCTTTTAAATCTACTCCTCAGCTTTTTTTCTCCAGTACTGATGAAGAGTTTCAGCCCGAAACGTCGACTATGCTTTTTTCCACAGATGTTGCCTGGCCTGCTGAGTTCCTCCAGCATTTTGTGTGTGTTAACCGGATTTCCAGCATCTGCAGTTTGTCTCTTGCTTGTGACAGAACACCAAAAGCTTTTCCAGTTATACAAAGAGGAAAAGGGAGCTGACAGTTGATATTGGACCACTGGAAAATGATGCTGGTGTGGTAGCAATGGGGGACAAAGAAATGGCAGATGAACTTATGAGTACTTTGCATCAGCCTTAACTGTGGAAGATACGATCAGTGTGCCATAGGTCCATGAGTGAGTGCCATTGCTATTACAAAGGAAAAAGTGCCAGGCAATCTGAAAAGTCTTAGGGTGGATAAGTCACCTGGGCCAGATGGACTACATCTCAGAGACCGGAGAGGTTGCTGTAGAGGTAGCTGATTCATTGGTCATCATCTTTCAAGAATCACTTGATCCTGGCGTGGTTCCGGAGGACTGGAAAATTGCAAATGTCACTCTGCTCTTAAAGAAAGGAGGAAGACAAAAGAAGAAATTATAGGCCAGTAAGTCTAACCTCAGGTGTTGGGAAAGGTTTGGAGTCTATTATTAAGTATGAGGTTTCAAGGAACTTGAAGACTAATGACAAAATAAGTCAAAGTCAGCACAGTTTCTGTAAAGGGAAATCCCATGGCATTACAGGAATGGCTGACAGGCAGGAGGCAGCAAATAGGGATAAAAGGGGCCTTTTCTGGTTGGCTGCCGGTGACTAGTGGTATTCCTCAGGGATCAGTATTGGGACCGCTGCTTTTCACATTATTTGTCAGAGATTTAAATAATGGAATTGATGGCTTTGTGGCAAAGTTTGCAGTTGATATAAAGCTAGGTGGAGGGGTAGGTAGAGCTGAGGAAGCAATATGATTGCAGATGGACGTAAACAAATTGGAAGAATGGGCAAAAATGTGGCACGTGGAATACAGTGTTGGGAAATGCATTTTGGTAAAAGGAACAAAAATACAGACCATTATCTAAATGGGGAGTATGTTCAAACATCAGGTTTGCAAAAAAACTTAGGAGTCCTTATGTAAGACTCCCAGAAGATTACTTACAGGTTGAGTCTGTGGTAAAGGTGGCAAATGCAGTGTTGGTATTTATTTCAAGGGGAATAAAATATAAAAGCAAGGAGATAACACTGAGGCTTTATAAGACATTAGTCAGCCTGCACTTGGGAGTATTGTCAAGAGTTTTGGGCCCCATATCTCAGAAAGGGTGTGTTGTGATTGGAGGGAGTCCAGAGGAAGTTCACGAGGATGATTCTAGTAATGAAGGTGTTAACATACAAGTACCAGTTAACAGCTTTGGACCTATACTCACTGGAATTTAGAATAATGCTGGGGGATCTCATTGAAGCCTACTGAATGTTGAAAGGACGAAATAGGGTTGGCTGCCGTGCCAGCATCATCAACCCATATGTGTACGGCCTCAAAGGCTGGCTATGAGAGGCAATCACCCATGGCATTATTGATACCTTTGATACTTGATACGTGGGATGTCAGTTGTGAACTCTGGTATGTAGGCCAAGTGTCGATGCTGCTGTGCAGACCAAGGGTCTGATATTTTGGCAATCGTGTGCATCAGGGAGTTGTGGTCAATTGATACTCGCAACGTTCAACAGATGTACCATGGAGAGCATCCTCACTGGTTGCAACACCATCTGGTATGGAGGCGCCACTGCACGAGAATGGAGAAAGCTGCAGAAAGTCGTAAACTCAGCCTGTTCCATCATAAGCACTCGCCTCCCCAGCGTCCAGGATACCATCAAAAGACAATGCCTCAAAAAGGTGGCATCCATGATTAAGGACCCCAATCACTCAGGACTTGTCCTCTTCTCATTGCTACCATCATGGAGGGTGATACAGAAGCCTGAAGGCACACAACCTGTTTCAGGACAGCTTCTTTCCCCATGCTATCAGATTTCTGAGTGGATAATGAACCCACACAATCTATTGGTATTTTTTTCTTCTCCTTACATATATGTCGTAGAAAAGAAACAGGCCCATCGGAGAATTTAGTCCATGCCAAACTATTTTAATGATCTACTCCCATCGACTTGCACCGGGACCCTAGTCCTCCATGCACCTATCCAAGCTTCTCTTAAATCAAGCTTGCATGCACCACTTGTGCTGGCAGCTCATTCCACACTACCATGACCTTCAAAGTGAAGAGGTTTCTCTTCATGTTCGACATAAACTTAACATCTTGCATCCATAGACCTCTTTGTTGCAGACCTACCCAACCTCAGTAGAAAAAGCCTGCTTGCATTTACCCTATCTATATCTCTCATAATTTTCTATCAAATCTCCTCTTAATCTTCTATGTTCCAAAGAATAAAGTCCTAACCTATTCCATCTTTCCTTTTAACTCAAGTCCTCCAGTCTCAACAACATCCTTGTAAATTTTCTCTGTACTCTTTCAACCTCATTTATATCTTCCCTGTGGCTAGGTGACAAAAACTGCACACAATATTCCAAATTAGGTTTCACCAATGCCTTATAGAACTTCAACATAACATCCTGTACTTAATAACTTGAATTATGAAGGGCAATGTGCCAAACACTTTCTTTACAACCCTATATACCTGTGACACCACTTTCAATGAATTATATACCTGTATTCCCAGATCCCTTTGTTCTACTACACTCCTCAGTTCCTTTCCGTTCACTGTGTAGGACTTACCCTGGTTGGTCCTACCAAAGTGCAATGCTCACACTTACCGGCATTAAATTCCATCTGCCATTTTTCAGCACGTTTTCCTGATGGTCCAGATCCCACTGTAAACTCTGATAGTCTTTCTCACTGTCCGTTACATCTCCAATCTTGATATCATCGGCAAATCTGGTGATCCAGTTTACCACGTTATTGTCTAGAACATTGATACAGATGACAAACAACAATGGACCTAACACCGATTCCTATGGCACTCCACGAGTCACAGGCCTCCAGTCAAGAAAGGCAATCATCAACAATCTTTTCCCAAGTCTCTCCCACAATGCCAAATGTCTAATCCAACTTACTACCCCATCTTGATGCCAAGCAACTGAAGCTTCTGGACCAACCTCCCATGTGCGACCTTGTCAAAGTCCATGTAGACAGCACCCACTGCCTTGTCTTCATCAACTTTCCTGGTAACTTCCTCAAAAAAAAAGCTTTAAGTTTGATTAGACATGACCACCATACACAAAGCTATGTTGACAATCCCATGTCTATCCAAATACTCATATACCTGGTCCCTCAGAACACCTTCCAATAACTCACCCACAACTGATGTCAGGCTCACCAGCCTATAATTCCAGGATTATTTTTAAGAGCCTTTCTTAAAGACTGGAACAACATTACCTATCCTCCAGTGCTCCGGTACCTCACCTGTCACAAAGTATGATTTAAGCATCTCTTCCACAGGGTCCAAGGGAGATCCTTGTAATGCTCTGGGGATATATCCACCCTAATTTGTCTCAAGACAGTAAACACCTCCTCCTCTGTTATCTGCACATAGTCCATGACCTCTCTGCCGCTTTGCCACATTTCTATAGACTTAGTGTCCTTCTCCCAAGTAAATACAATGCAAAAGCTCTATTTAATATCCCCCATGCATAATTACTACTCTGATTTACCCGAGGACCAATTTTGTCCCTTGTAGTCCTTTTGCTCTTAACATATCAGAAGGTCATTAGGAAGGAAAAGATGAATTATGAAAGGAAGCTGGCAACCAATATCAAAGAAGATAATAAAAGGTTTTTTAAAGTATATAAAGGGTAAAAGAGAATTGAGGGTAGATATAGGACCAATACAAAATGACGCTGGAGATATTGTACTGAGAGATGCAGAGTTGGCAGAGGAACTGAATGAGTATTTTGCATCAGTCTTCACAGTGGAAGTTGTCTGCAGTATACCAGACATTCAAGAGTGACAGGGAAGTGAAAATTACGACTGAGAAGATGTTCAGGAAGCTTAATGGTCTGAGGGTGGATAAATCTCCTGGACCTGATAGAATGCACCCTTGGGTTCTGAAGGAAGTAGCTGGAGAGAATGCAGAGGCATTAACACTGATCTTTCAAGAATCGATAGATTCTAGTATTGTACTGGATCACTGGAAAATTGTAAATGTTACTCCGCTATTTAAGAAGGATGGGAGGCAGCAGAAAGGAAACTATAGACCTGTTAGCCTGATATCAGTGGTTGGGAATTTGTTGGAATCGATTGTTAGGAATGAGATTGCGGAGTAGCTGGAGGCACATTACAAGATAGGCTAAAGCCAGCATGGTTTTCTGAAAGGAAAATCCTGCCTGACTAACCTACTGTAATTTTTTTGAGGAAATTCCAAGCAGGGTAGACAAAGGAGATGCGGTAGATGTGGTGTACTTGGATTTTAAGAAGGCCTTTGACAAGGTGCTGCACATGAGGCTGCTTAGCAAGATAAGATCCCATGGAATTACAGGGGAGTTACTAGCATGGGTGGAGCATTGACTGATCAGCAGAAAACAGACAGTGGGAATAAAGGGATCCTATTCTGGCTGGCTGCCCGTTACCAGTGGAGTTCCACAGGGGTCGGTGTTGGGACCGCTGTTTTTTTACTATGCATGTCAATGATTTGGACTATGGGATTAAAGGATTCGTGGACCTGTTAGCCTGACATCAGTGGTTGGGAAGTTGTTGGAGTCAATTGTTAGGGATGAGATTATGGAGTACCTGGAGGCACACGACAAGATAGGCCAAAGCCAGCGTGGTTCCCTTTAAGGAAAATCCTGCCTGACTAACCTACTGCAATTTCTCGAAGAAATTGCCTTCTGCTGGGTGAGTTTCCAAAGAGATCACCAGCTTGTAACCCAGCACGGATAGAAAGCGTGCAGGGGAGCCAGCTGGCTGGATTCGAACCTGGGACCTTTCGTCCCGAAGTCTGGCGCTGATGCCACCACGCCACCAGCCAGGTCAGCAAGAGCCCATGGAATTACAGGGGAGTTAATAGCATGGGTGGAGCATTGGCTGATCAGCAGAAAACAGAGTGGGAATAAAGGGATCCTATTCTGGCAGACTGCCGGTTACCAGTGGAGTTCCACAGGGGTCGGTGTTGGGACTGCTGCTTTTTACAATGCACGTTAATGATTTGGACTGTGGGATTAATAGATCTGTGGCTAAATTTGCTGATGATACAAAGATAGGTGGAGGAGTGGGTAGTGTTGAGGAAACAGAGAGACTGCAGAGAGGCTTCAATAGTTTAGGGGAATGGGCAAAGAAGTGGCAAATGAAATACAATTTTGGAAAGTGTATGGTCATGCAGTTTGGTGGAAGAAATAAACAGGCAGACTATTATTTAGATGGGGAGAATTCAAAATGCAGAGATGCAAAGGGACTTGGGAGCCCTTGAGCAGGATACCCTTAAGGTTAACCTCCAGGTTGAGTTGGTGGTGAAGACAGCGAATATAATGTTGGTAATTATTTCTAGAGGTATAGAATATAAGTGCAGGGATGTGATGTTGAAACTCTATAAGGCACTTGTGAGACCACACTTGGAGTATTGTGTGCAGTTTTGGGCCTCTTATTTTAGAAAGGATATACTGACATTGGAGAGGATTCAGAGACGATTCATGAGAATGATTCCAGGAGTGAAAGGGTTACCATATGAGGAATGTCTGGCAGCTCTTGGGCTGTATTCCCTGGAGTTCAGGAGAATGAGGGGGGATCTCATAGAAACATTCTGAATGTTAAAAGGCCTGAACAGATTAGATATGGCAAAGTTATTTCCCATGGTAGGGGAGTCTAGGACAAGAGGGTACAACTTCAAGATTGAAGGACATCCATTTAGGACAGATGTGGAGAAATTACTTTAGTCAGAGGGTGGTAAATCTGTGGAATTTGTTGCCACTAGCGGCAGTGGAGGCCAAGTCACTGGGTGCATTTAAGGCAGAGATGGATAGGTTCTTGATTAGCCAGGGCATCAAAGGGTATGGGGAGAAGGCAGGAGAGTGGGGATGACTGGAAGAACTGAATCAGCCCGTGATTGAATGGCAGAGCAGATTCAATGGGCCAAATGGCCTACTTCTGCTCCTATATCTTATGGTCTTATAGTCATATGATTCTTAAAAAATCATTTCTAATGCCTCCACAATCTCTACCGCGACCATTTTGAACCCTAAGGTGCAGTTCATCTGGTCCAGGTGACTTGTGTAACATTAGGCCTTACAGCTTTTTGAGGACCTTCTCCCTTGTAATAGTAACTGCACTCACTTCTCTTCCTTCACACCCTTCAATATCTGGTACACTGCTAGTGTCTTCCGGAGTGAAGACTGATACAAAATACTCATTTACTTCATCAGCCATTTCCTCGTCCTCTGTTATTTCCCTGGTCTCATTTTCTAGTGGTCCTATAACCAATCTCATCTCTTACTTTTTAAACATACTTGAAATAGGTTTTACTATCTACTTTTGTATTGTTTGCTAGCTTACTTTCATATTTCATCTTTTCCCTCCTAATGATTCTTTTAGTTGCTCTCTGTAGTATCTTACAAGCTTCCTAATCCTCTGTCTTCCCTCTAATTTTTGCTTTGTTGTATGCCCTCTCTTTTCCTATTGTATTAACTTTGACTTCCTTGTTAGCCATGGTTGTATTATTTGCCATTTGAGTATTTCTTCAGTTTTGGAATACATCTATCCTGCAGCTTGCTCATTTTTCACAGATATTCACACCATTGCTGCTGTTATCATCCATGCCAGCATCTCCTTCCAAGTTACTTTGACCAACTCCTGTCTCATACCACTGTAATTTCCTTTACTCCACTGAAATACTGCTGCATCAGACTTTATATTCTCCCTGTCAAATTTCAAGTTGAACTCTCAGTCGTATTGTGATCACTGCCTCCCGAGGGTTCTTTTACCTTAGGCTCCCTAATCACTTCCGGTTCATTGCATAACACCCAATCCAATATAGCTGATCCCCAAGAAGGCTCAATGACAAAATGCTCTAAGAAGCCATCTCCTCGATATTAAAAAAAACTCACTCTCTTGAAATCCATTACTAACCTGATTTTCCCAATCAACCAGCATGTTGAAATCTCCCATGACTATCATAACATTGCCTTTTGACTCGACTTTTATATTTCCTTTTGTAATCTGTGGTCCACATCCCAACTATTGTTGAGAAGCCTCTATATACCTGCCATCAGGGCCCTTTTACCCCTGCAGTTCCTTAACTCAACCCACAAGGATTCAATATCTTCCAATCCTATGTCTCATCTTTCTACTGATCTGATGTAATTCTTTACCAGCAGAACCACGCCACCCCTTCCAATCCCTCCGATACAATGTGTAACCTTGGACATTTAGCTCCTAACTGCAACCATCCTTAAGCCATGATCCACTTATAAGAGAGGCTACCGTGAAACCAACAGTCACTCTGAGTGAGGTGCAGAAGTCAGTGACTGAAACTAGAGATGGAGTTCATGGCTCCACAATCTCCAATGCCCTGTACAAAAAGGGTATTTCTGAAAGAGTGGCAAGGGAGAAGCCCCAGCCTAAAAAAAATACAGCATATTCTTGCCTGTAAAGACTTTATAAAGCATCACTTAGAAGATACCATAAACATGTGGAAGAAATTATCGTGGTCAGAAGAGATTAAAGTGCAACTTTTTTGGCCTCAATATGAAGCAGTATGTGTGACATAAATCTAACACTGCATATCAACACCATCCCTAAAAGTATGGTGGGGATAACATGCTATGGGAATGCTTTCTAGCTGCAGGGACCAACAGTGCAGAAATTGCTGGGGCCCTAGCAGAGATATTTAAGACATCCTTAGTGACAGGAGATGTACCAGAGGATTGGAGGATAGCCATTGTTGTTCAGCTGTTTAAAAAAAGGCTCTGAACATAAACCAGGAAATTATAGGCCAGGGAGTCTGACATCAGTTGCAGGAAAGTTATTTGAAGGTATTCAATGGGGACCATATATTTGGATAGACATGGATTGACAGTCAGCATCACTTCATGCATGGTAGCTCATGTTTAACCAGTCTTTTCGACTTTTTTGAGGAAAGTGAATGAAGGCACAACAGTGGATATTGTCTACATGGACTTTAGAAAGCCCTGCATGGGAGGCTGATCAAGAAGGTTCAGTCACTCATTCTGGCTTTGTGGGAGAAGCCAGAGATGCTTGCCTCTCTGACTGGAGTCCTGTGATTAGTGGTGTGCCGCAGGAATTACTGTTGGGTCCTTTGTTGTTTGTCATCTACATCATTAATCTGGATGATAATGTGGTTAACTGGATCAGCAAATTTGTGGATTACACCAAGATTGGGGGTGTCGTAGATAGTGATGAAGGCTATCATGGCTTGCAGAGGGATCTACACTTGCTGGAAAAATGGGCTGAAAAATGGCAGATGGAATTCAACATAGGCAAGTGTGAGGTTTTGCACTTCAGTAGGACCAACCAGAGTAGGTCTTACACAGTGAACAGTAGGTCACTGAAGATTGTGGTGGATCTAAAGGGTCTGGGAATACAGGTCCATAATTAATTGAAAGTGGTGTCACAGGTAGATAGGATCATAATTAAAGCTTTGGCACATTGGCCTTCATAAATCAATGTATTGAGTACAGCAGATGGGACGATATATAGAAGTTATATAAGATGTTGGTGAGGCCTAATTTGGAGTACTGTGTGCATTTTTGGTCACCTACCTACAGGAAAGATATAAACAAGATTGAAAGAGTGCAGAGAAAATTTACAAGGATGTTTCCAGGTCTTGACCTGAGTTACAAGGACAGATTGATTACCTTGGACGGTATTCCTTAGAAAATAAAAGATTGAGAGGAGGTTTGATACAGGTATACAAAATAATGAGGGGTACAGCAGGCTTTTTCCACTGAGGTTTGGCAGGACTACAATCAGGGTTTAAGGTTGAAAGGTGAGAAGTTTAAGGGGACACAAGGGGAAACTTCTTTATTTGGAGGGTGCTGAGAGTGTGGAATGAGCTGCCAGCACAAGTGGTACAGCTCAACTTCAACGTTTAAGAGAAGTTTGGATAAGTGCACGGATAGTAGGGGTATGGAAGGCTATGGTTCCAGTGCCGGTCGATGGGAGCAGGCAGTTTAAATGGTTTCAGCATGGACTAGATGGGCCGAGGGGCCTGTTTCTGTGCTGTACTTCTCTATGACTAAAGCTGGTCAGAATTGATGCAAAGGTGACTGCATCTAAATACAGAGAGATCCTGGATTAAAAACCTGCTAGCCTCTGCCAAAAAAACTTGAACTGGGGAGGAAGTTCATCTTTCAGGAGGACAACAACCAAAGCACACTGCCAGCACAATCATGGAGTGGCCTCAAATGAAGAAAATTGTTGTCCTTGAGTGGCCCAAAGTCCTGAACTTAACCCGATTGAACATGTCTGGCAAGACCTCAAGATTGCTCTCCACTGCCACTCCCCAAATAACCTGGTACAGCTTGAGCCATTTTGCAAGGAGAAATGGGCAAATCTTGCTCCATCACTTTGTACAAAGGTAATAGAAACTTATCCAAAAAGACAACTAGCAGTAATAACTGCGAGAAGTGATTCAACTAAGTACTGGGCAAAGAGGGATAAATACTTTTGAACTGCTGACATTTCCGTTTTTGAATTTTTAGTTTTCCCTGTTTTGAGGCTCTGTGAAAAAAAGGTCCATGCCATTCTTGAATAAGAAATCTCAGTTAAATTGATCAAAATCCCCAGTTGTAATACTCATTTACGTGAACAAACGGCTGGTGGCTGTATACTTTTTCAAGGCACTGTACAAGTCGTCTCAGCATTGATCAGTGTAACACACCAAATGTTTATAGATTTATAGATACTTTATTAATCCCAGAGGAAATTACAGTGTCACTGTAGCATTACAAGTGCACAGATGTAAATATTAGAAAAGAAGCAGAAAGAATAAAAAATAAATTACTACAAATAGTCCAACAGGAGGGGGTCATCACTTTCCTAGCAACAGGTTGACTCATTATACAACCTAATGGCCAAGGGTAAGAATGACTTCATATAGCGCTCTCTGAGGCAGCACAGTTGTCTTAGTCGAGGGGTCCCCAACCTTTTTTGCACCGCGGACCAGTTTAATATTGACAATATTCTTGCGGACTGGCCGACTGGTTGGGGGGGGGGCGGGTGGTGTTAATCACAACTGGAATATAGGTGATAAGTCAACTTAGTCACTTATAAGTGCCTAATACACTCAATCTCGTTTCTAGAAGGGTTTACCTAACAAATTTAATATTAAACACAGTGCATATTTTCCCCGAATGAGCATATAAAATCATTACAACACACCAATATCGCTGAATCAGTGGGAGCCCTGGGCTTGTTTTCCTGCAACAACACGGTCCTATCGGGAGGTGATGGGAGACAGCGATACTCCAATGGGGTTCCTTATGTCCAGTCTATTCCGCAATTTAGTTTTCGTTGCATTCATTGCAGAAAAGCCCACTTTGCAGAGCTATGATGTTGGAAATGGAAGCAACCTTTTCAGTGGTTTCGCGGCTATCTCAGGATATTCAGCCTTGACTTTGATCCAGAATGCCGGCAGAGATGTTATATCAAACATACTTTTCAACCCACCATCATTTGCAAGCTCGAGGAGTTGACCTTCTTCCCACGCTGACATGGATGACCTGTGGGTAATGACCTCGCATGTGTTAAAGTTCCAACAGTGGGCGTGACAGGAAATGAGGAAAGGTGCAGCTGACTCATATCATCAAATCATATCATTTCCTTGCGGCCCAGTAGCACATGCTTTGTGGCCCAGTACGGGTCCGCGGCCCAGTGGTTGGGGACCACTGTCTTAGTCTAATACTAAAAGTGCTCCCCTGTTCGGCCAAGGCAGCATGCAGGGAGTAAGAAATAATGACCAGAATTGCCAGGATTTTCTGTTGAGCCCTTTGTTCTACCACAGCCTGCAGGGTATCCAGTTTGACTCCTATAACAGAGCCATCCTTTCTAGTCTGTTTACTGATCCTGTTGGCATCACCCATGTTGATGCCATTGCCCCAGCATCACTGCACAGAAGATTGTACTGGCGACAACACACTGGTGGAACATGTGAAGGAGAGGGCTGTATACTCACAAAGGACCTCAGTATCCTCAGGAAGTAGACGCAACTCTGTCCCTTCTTGTACACTGCCTCTGTATTGGTGCTACACTCAAGTCTGTCATCCCCCAGGTACTTGTAGGTCCTCACCACATCAATGTCCTCACCATCAATAGTAACAGGGAGCAATGCAGGTTTAGTCTTCCTAAAGTCCATCACAATCTCCTTTATCTTACTAATGGTGAGCTGCAGATGATTCAACTTGCCCATTTGACAAAGTCCTACACCAGGGCCATCCTCCCTTTATATACCTAACTATTGCAGAGTCAGTATAGGTTTCCAACATTCTTCACCACCACCCTCTGACTCCCGACACCAAGACAATTTTGCATCAAATTGGCTAACTCGCCTCGTACATGATCTACTCTGCCAGAACAGCCAACCCTGTGGGATCTTCTCAAAGGCCTTGCTAATGTCGACATGGATAATACCTACCATCCTACCACCGTCAGTCTTGTTAGCCATCCCTTCAGAACAGTCAGATCATCTTTGTGAGATATGTTTAAAATAAAGCTTTGCGAACTATCCCTCATCCGTGCTTGCATTTCCAAATGTCTCAGAATCCCTTCTAATAGTTTGCTTTCTTAATCAAGGTCAGCAAATCTATTCAAAAGTGCCACGCTCTACCAATTATAAACTGGACCCAACCCGGCTGGTCCGGTCAGTAATTTGTGGAATACCTAGGACTAGGTGATACATCATGGGGAGCAGTGAGCGAAGTTCCCCCTACTAACGCATGAATGCAGAAGCCTAGAACGGACTGACAGTTCCTTACTGAATCACTGGCTAGCCATGTGTCACTGAGCCTACATCAAACAAAACAAACTACCAAACGACACAAGGAATTTTCTAAAGTGAGAAATGAAAGCCTGAGCAAAGACCAAGGGAGTTAGAAGATACTTCAATCAACAATCAACCAAATGACATCAAAAAAAACGCAGAGACAAATAAAGCTAGACTACTTTTGCACTACTTGTTTATTTTGCAACTTACAGTAATTGTCTTGCACTGTGCAGTGGCTGTACAACAAATTTCACAAAACATGTCAGCAACAATGAACCTGAATATGACGAGCATAGCTATCTTTGGAGACTGCAGAGGTGGCAAGAGAACTATCATATCAATGCTTGTTGCACTCAGACATGGGGACAGTGGGAAAGTTAATTTCTTAATTGAAAGAAGTGATGATGCTTGCAATCCTAAACCACAGAGTACAGATCTTCCCACAAAGTGTCAAGCTTGCACACTTGTGTTAAGAAAAATAATCCATTTCTATTAAAATATCATTCCTGCCTTTAAATCAAAATATTGTGGCATCATGCTCCAAAAAGCATGCACTGGAGAAAGCATCTGATAACAAATATTTTACAAAGACCCTGCCTCAGGGAGATTAAACGATTAGCACAGAACTATTCAAAGTTGCACAAAGTTCATCTGGTAGTCTAAACAAAAGTCAAACAGAAGAAACTTTTGATATATTCTACCTCTAATAGGAACTTGCTGTATGCAAATTGCCTATATAACAGGAACTTTACTTCTAAGATAATCAACTAGGCATGGTGCCCAGAGAAATGGTAACCTGCTATTAAGTGTTGGATCCAAAATTAGAAGCAAAGAGTAATGGTTTGCAGGTGGCCAGAAGGAAGTTACCATTGGGGCTCTACAGGACTCCTGAAACCATGCCTATTACACTGTACATTCATGATCAAGATTTAAATGTGTCAGACATTTTCCCTGCAAATATTATGGATATGGTGAAAGCACACAGGTAATGTTATGCACAGGTCTGGTCTCCCTACCAAAGGACATACTTTCAACAGAAGTGATGCTACAAAAGCATTTTGGGCCTAAACATTCCAGCATTCAGAATGAGAGGCAACTTAAGCAAACAAAATTCTTACGGGGCAAGATGAATAGAGGGTTAATGCTCCCTGCCAATGGTGCATATAACCAGGACTGACAGTTTAAGGGGTTGGTCAATCATAAATAAGATGAGAAGAAACCTCTTTGCCCATTGAAAAGTGAATAGTAGGAATTTTCTACCTGGGAGGCTTCAAAGACACTGAATCAGAGTTACAGACTTAACACCACATTAAGAGAATCAGATAAGGGTCAGTGCAGGAAAATGATGCTATTATCCATGATCATAACACTGAGTGGTGGGGAAGGTACTAGGGACCAGATGACCTATACCCGCCTGCATTTTTAATGTTCCTTTGTCATGGTGAGGTTTACACAGGATATGACCTTTGTCAGCAATGAAGAGGAACGACTTGGATGACAGGCAAATACAGAATATATATTCATTTGGTAGAAAAGTTGAAAAACAAATTTAATCAGTTACACAACAGTTGCAAAGAAAACATAAAATAAATACAGGATATTGTGGAGGAAGCAAGATTTTTCCCCACTAGTTCTTAAGTGGCAAAACAAGTTTGAAATGATGCTTTCTTTTATTAACCAAGACACTGAATTTAACACAAGAGGGGTTTTGTTCCAATGGTACATATACAAGTTGCATCACAGGCTAAGTAATTCATACACTTCTCAGCTCCAGTTTATAACAGTTGTGATAATATTGGAGTGAGTGCTGAGAAGGTGTGTGGCCAGGAGTGGAAAGTGCCAGCTATACAGAAAGATTGGACTGGTTCTGTAACTTGATTTGGAACAGTGAAGCTGAATGGAGCCTTGACTGAAGTGAATAAAATATTTAAAAATGCACAAAAACCAGATGGCCTCTTAAACGTATTATCATTCTATGAAAATATTGACATTAACTGGTTATGCTACAGTTACATGGCATGCTTCCTTCAGTCTAAAACTTTTCACCCTCACTGTGTAGAAGTATGCCTTATTAGCTACTAAGGCACAGACTGAAATGGAAACCATCTCTGCTATCTATTTTACGAATGTTGTTCTTAATACTGTCCCACTTCCAACCAGAATGCCACAGCCTTTGACATTGACAATACAGTTCTTGCAGATTTCTACAATCATTGCTCTAAGAAGACACTCCAACCACTTCTTCCAATTAAACCACTGAACACAAATCAGTTCCAGAAACATTTTTTGGATCTGGCCGAGGGAATTCTTCTTTGCATTTGAGTTCTTTAATGAATACCAGAGTTTTAAATGAATACTTCCCATTTGTAGAATACTTCTTGCGCAAGTCAAGAAAAAGGAAAACACGTTACTTATAGGCAACACACATCAAAGTTGCTGGTGAACGCAGCAGGCCAGGCAGCATCTGTAGGAAGAGGTGCAGTCGACGTTTCAGGCCGAGATAGGGTTATAGGCAGATAGGGTCAAGCAAATCCTTTGTAAGGAACGTAGGAATACACACAAGAAGAAAAATCAGGAGTGTTAAAAAAGGACATGAAATATCCTTGGGAGACCAGATAAATGAGGATCCCAAGAGATTCTATGTGTCCAATAAATCAAGAGTGTAACTAGGAAGAGAATCAATCTAATTAAGGGTCAGTGATGGTCAAGGAAGCTGGGGAGTTCAGGAAAGTGAACACTGATTTCCTGAAACACATCATCTTTTGAAAGGGAAACTGTTGACAACTTTGAAGTGCACAAAGGTGAACAAATAAGCAGGGGTTGATCATGTGGGGTAGGACACAGTGAGAAACAAGGGAAGAAAGCTAGGGCCCTGGCTGAGATGGTTGTCCCTTCCTTAACCACTGGTGAGGTCTCGAAAGACTGGAAATTGTCTGAAGTTGTGCCTTTATTTTTAAACCTATTCAGGGAACTACAAGCCAGTGAACCAATATCAGTTTATGAAAAGGATTCTAAAGGACAAACTCCATTAACATTTGAAAGGAAAGGACTGATTAGGGATAGTCAGCTCAGCTTTGTGTGGGAAATTGTATCTCAATAATCTGACAGGTTTTCTTTGTTTGAAGAGTTGATTTAGGGAAAGTGAAGGCAGGACAGTGAACATCATTTATGTGGAGTTCACTCAGGTCATTGACAATATCCCATATGGTAGATTGGTCCAGAAGATGAGATCATATAGGATCCAGAGTGAGTTGGGCAACTGGATACACAATTGGCTTTGTGGAAGATGCTAGTGAAGGACAGTTTCTCAACTGGGAGGCCTGGGGTCAGCAGTGTCACAGGGATTGGTGCTGGGTCCTCTGTTGCTTGTCATATAGAGTAATGATTTGGATGAGAATGCAAGTGGGATTATTAGTAAGTTTGGGACTACACCAAAATTGCCAGTGTATTGAACAGTGAAGAAGGATCTCCGAGGTTACAACAGGACCGAGAATCAACTAGATAAAGAGTACATTAAAGATTTGAGGATGATGCCAGGACTCGAGGACCTGAGTTACAGGGATAGACTGGTCAGGCTAGGTTCCTTTTTCCACTTGGAATGTCAGGAAATGAGGGGCAATTTTATAGAAATATTTAAAATTTTGAGAGGCACAGACAAGGTGGGTGGTAACAGTCTTTTCCACAGGGTAGCAAAGACCAAAACCAGCAGGCGTAGATTTAGGATGAGAGGGGAAAGATATAAAAAGGAATATGAGGGGCAATTGTTTCCTACATAGAGGGTGGTGAGTATATGGAATGAACCTCCAGAGGAAGAGATTAAGGGAGGTATTACTGAAAACAAGCTGCCAGCAGGAGTGCTAGAGGTGGGAACAACTATAATCTTTAAAAAGTCATTTTGGATAGATTCATGCATAGGATAATTTAGACAGATGTGAGTCAGGAAGGCACCCTGGTCAGCCTCGATTGGTTGGGTCGAAGGGCTGTTTCTGTGCTGAATCACTCCATCCATTCACCAAGGAAAAATGTATGTTTCAAATGGAAAGGCGTGGTGCTATTTTAGAGTACACTAGTATTAAGCAGCAAGAGGTACAAGATATCTTGGAGCAAATAAATCCCTGGGGTATGATCAAATACAATAGATGTGCAGAAGGAGATTGCTGGGGCCTTGACAAAGATGTTAACATTGTTGTTGACCACAAGTGAGGTAAGAGAGACTAAATGACAGGAAACAGATTTCGTTAATAAGGGCAGCAGGGGTCAACTAGGTAACTGCAGTCCAGTGAAGCTTATATCAGTGGTAGAGAAATTATTTGAAACCGTTCTAAGCAGCAGGATTTATTTGCACGTGTAAAGGTGGGAATTGATCAGGTTCTGTTTTTAGGTAAATTCTGTCTCCCTAATCTGAATCAGGTTTAATCTCACTAGCATATGTTGTGAAATTTGCTAATTTAGCAAAGGCAGTACTTTGCAATAAATAATATATTAAAAATGAATTATATACATGCACATTAAATAGTTAAATTAGAAATAGTAGTGTAAAGGAAAGGAAAGGTTCTAGGATGGATAAAGCAGTGGCTGATTGGCAGGAGGCAAAGACTGGGAACAAAGGGAGCCTTTTCTAGCTGGCTACCAATGACTGTTCCACAAGGGTCTGTGTTGGGACCAATTTTTTTTACATTATACATCAATGGAATTGATAGCTTTGTTACAAAGTTTGCAGGTAATATGAAGATAGGTGGAGGGGCAGGTAGTTCTGAGGAAATAGAGAGACCACAGAAGGACTTAGACATTTTAAGAGAATGGGCAAAGAAATGGCAGATGGAATACAGTGTCAGGAAGTGTGTGGTCATGCACTTTGGTACAAGAGTGAAAGTGTTCACTATTTTCTAAATGGAGAAAAATATGAAGGAACAAAGAGACTTGGGAGTCCTTGGGCAGGATTCCCGAAAGAGTAAATATACAGGTAGAGTCTGGGGTAAGGAAGCCGCAGGGACCAAATATGCAGAATTTGTCGGGGCCCTAGCAGTGATATTTAAAACACCATTAGTGACAGGAGATGTACCAGAGGTTTGGAGGATAGCCATTGTTGTTCAGCTGTTTAAAAAAAGGCTCTGAACAGAAACCAGGAAATTATAGCTAATTAGTCTGACATCAGTTGTCAGGAAGTTATTGGAAGATATTCCAAGGGACTGGATATACAAGTATTTGGATGGACATGGACTGATTAAGGATAGTCAGCATGGCTCCATGTGTCGTAGGTCACATCAAACTAATCCTAGAGTTTTTTTGAAGAAGTTACCAAGAAAGTTGATGAAGGCAAGGCAGTGGATGTTGTCTACATGGACTTTAGTAAGGCATTTGAGAAGGCCCCACATGGGAGGCTGATCAAGAAGGTTCAGTCACTCAGCATTCAGGATGAGGTAGTAAATTGGATTAGATATTGGCTTTGTAGAAGAAGCCAGAGTGATTGTAGAGGGTTGCATCTCTGCCTGGAGGCCTGGGACTAGTGGTGTGCCCAGGGATCTGTGCTGGATCTCCTTTGCTGTTTGTCATCTATATCAATGATCTGGATGATACTGTGGTTAATTGGATCAGCAAATTTGTGGATAACACCAAGATTGGGGGTATAGTGGACAGTGAGGAAGGCTACCATGGCTTGCAGAGGGATCTGCATCAGCTGGAAAAATGACAAATGGAAGTTAATGCAGACAAATGTGAGGTGTTGCACTTCATTAGGACTATCCAAGGTAGGTCTTACACAGTGAACGGCAGGGCATTGAAGAGTGTGGGAGAACAAAGAGATCTGGGAATACGGGCATACAACTCGATTAAAGCAGCATCCCAGGTAGATAGGGCTGTAAAGAAAGCTTCTGGTACATTGGACCATAGATCAACATATTGAGTACAGAAGATGGGATGTTATGTTGAAGTTGTATAAGACATTGGTGTGACCTAATTTGGAGATTTGGTCACCTACGTACACAAAAGTTGTAAACAAGGTTGAAAGAGTACAAAGAAAATTTACAAGAATGTTGCTGAGTCTGGAAGACCTGAGTTATAAAGAAACATTGAATAGGTTAGGACTGTATTCTGCAGGATGCAGAAGATTGAGAGGAAATTTGATAGAGATATACAAAACATGAGAGATACAAATAGTGTAAATGCAAGTAGGCTTTTCTACTGAGTTTGGGTGGGATAAAGAAAGCAAGACAGTGGCTATACTTCATTAGGAGTTTGAAGAGATTTGGCGTGTCAACAAATACACTCAAAAACTTGTATAGTTGTACTGTGGAGTGCATTCTGACAAACTGCATCACTGCGTGGTATGGAGGGGCTACTGCACAGGACCGAAAGAAGCTGCAGAACGTTGTAAATCTAGTCAACTCCATCTTGGGTACTAGCCTACAAAGTACCCAGGACATCTTCAGGGAGCAGTGTCTCAGAAAGGCAGCGTCCATCATTAAGGACCTCCAGCACCCAGGGCACGCCCTTTTTTCCTGCACATCAAGTAGGAGGTACAGAAGTCTGAAGGCACACTCTCAGCGATTCAGGAACAGCTTCTTCCCCTCTGCCATCCGATTCCTAAATGGGCATTGAACTCTTGGCCACTACCTTTTTAATATACAGTATTTCTATTTTTGCACATTTGCACATTTTTTAAAATCTATTCAACATACGTAATTGATTTACTTGTTTATGTAATTTATTATTTATATTTTTTTCTTTTTCTCTGCTAGATTATGTATTCCATTGAACTGCTGATGCTAAGTTAACAAATTTCACGTCACATGCCGGTGATAATAAAGCTGATTCTGATCCTGATCCTGATTCTGAGGGATGAAAGGTGAGAAGTTTAAGCGGAACATGAGGGAAAACTTCCTCACTTTTGATGGCTATAGTCCTGGTGCAGATCAATTGGAGAAGTCAGCTTAAATGGTTTTGGAATAGACCAGACTGGATGAAGGGCCTTTTTCTGTGCTGTACTTCTCTACGACTCCAAGAATGGACAAAGAAGTGGCAGATGGCACATAATGTAGGGTAGTGTATGGTCATGCACTTTGGTAGAAGGAACAAATGCAGACTACAGTATTCTCTAATAGAGAGGCAAAATAGCACAGCAATTAAGGCATCGCTTTAGTGTCAGCAGCCCAGGTTCAACTCCTGTCACTGTCTGTAAGGAGCTCAAACAATCTCCCCGTGACCACACAGGTTTCCTCCGGGTGCTCTGGTCTCCTCCCACCGCCCGAAAGATGTACGGGTTCGTAGGTTAATTGGTCACGTGGCTATAATTGGACAGTGTGGGCACATTGGTCCAGAAGGGCCTGTTACCTCTAAACAGAGAAAATTCAGAAATCAGAGGTACAAAGAGACTTGAGAGCCCTGAAAGTGAATTTGTAGGCTGAGTCAGTGGCAAGGAAGGCAAATACAATGTTAACATTCATTTTGAGAGGATTAGAATACAAGAGCAATGATGTAATGCTAAGGCTTTATAAGGCATTGGCCAGACTTGAGTATTTTGAGCTCCTTAACTAAGGAACAATGTGCTGGTATTGGAGAAGGTCCAGATGTACTGGAAGGTATCTTTGCCATCTGACTACAGAACAAAACTTCAATTGATAATGTGGATGCTCTGGGAAGCCTCGACTTGTACCTGCTGAGCAGCCAGCACAAGAACTACCACCTGATTATTCAAGGTGATATGGAGTGTCGATCCACGTTCATTGAATTCTTATTAGACATGCAGTTGTGTGTGCGTGCACACACACACTCATATGCCGTGCCATATTCCTCTAATGGCATGTTGAAGAGTGCCCAAGCAGACTGGCTGACCTGACTTTACCCACTGTTCCCTCGAGCCTGCCAGGCATGTTGCTAGCCCTCGCCTTTGACAATGGTGAAGGTTCCAGTCTCATTTCCTGGACCTAGTGTCCCAGGTTCAGTCTGAAGGATTCGGCCAGTCTGCTGATTGTCAAATTTATTATTAGCTGCACTCTGTCTGCTGGATCAGATTCTTGTTGTTAAAGACAAAAATGGAGTGGCCTGTCACATCAGACTGTCAGGCCTGTAAAGACATCTGGTGTGATTTGCATTTCAGAATTAGCCCTTGTTGCCTGGGCCTTGAATGCAGCTGTGTAGCCGACAAGATCTCAAATCAATTCAAACGTGCTGAATGTCTGTAACCCTCAGAGAGTGAACAATTTTTTTTTAAATAAATGTATGTCATCAGAACCCATGTTTAAGGAATGAGGGATTTGCAAAGCAGCTCAGTACACTGGGCTATGATTCCTGGGGAGGATGGTGCTGGAGGTCCTGCAGGAAGGCACTGTCTGGATGCCCAAGGATGGCGATGGGTTCGCTACCTCGCTGGCCTCTCCTGCAGCAGAAATCAGCAGCAGCCCGACAAGCCGAGAGTAAACCAAGCCAAATGGCATCTTTGTCCCAATGTAGCCAGCAGGCTGAATGCTCAACCAGTCTGCAGGGAGAATGGTCTTGTGCCCTAGTAGCAGAGAGAAATTTGTCTTTTAATGAGTACAAGTATTAAACCTTGCAGAGGAGCATCAAAAATGTGTAAACCTCGAGTTTTATTTAAATTCATTGCTTCAAAGACAAAATATAACGTGGATTTCAGACCCCCGGGGGTTAGGTGAAGTGCAGCCCCTGGTTGCTCTGACTCTGGCAGGGTGGGGAGGGCTGTTGTGGTGCCATGGCACTTGAGAGCTGTCTTGTTATTCTGCTTAGCATCAGCAATGTGCAGATCACCCTTGCCCCATGGAGAGTCACAACTTGTCAGTCTCCGGTCAGCAGGCAGAACACTGACAGTCCACCCAAAAATGCCACCCCTTGGCCAGCTTATCCCTCTGAATCTGTCCCGCAGGAATTTCTGTGACAGGACTTTGTCATGTTAGGCTACGGTTAAATCTGGTGTTGCTGCACAGTGTGGCTCAAAGGGGAAAAAGGGTCTATTTTGCACCATCTCAATTTTTAAAAAATTAAATAAATAATCAATCCCAGGCATGACAGGTTCCCTGTATGAACCGTGTTTGATAGCTCTGGGTCTGAAGAATAAGGGGATACTCTCATTTGAACCTATCAAATTCAGGTTCACTAGAGCTGTTAGGGAGGATTTGGTAGGGTGATGGGAACTAGAGTGATAGGGCTGATGATGGGGTAGTTGTTATACAAGCAGAGACTGTAGTGAGACTGTCAGGACAAAGAGGTGAATGTAGAATCATTGCGAGTAGAATTCAGGAACTACAAGGGTAAAAATACTCTAATGTGAGTTACATACAACAGTGGACAGGAGGTGGGTTACAAATTAAAACTAGAGGATGAAAATGCATGTCAAAAGGGCAATGTTATAATAGTCATGGGGGATTTCAATATACAGGTACATAGGAAAGAAAGAAAGAAAGAAAGAGAAAAAAAAAAATCAGTATTGTGCTGATGTTGGATCCCAAGAGAAAAAATTTGTGGAATGCCTACAAGATAACTTATTAAGAGCAGTTTGTGTTTAACTGGGTGTTGTGTAATGAACCAGGTACGATTAGGGATCTTAAGGTAAATGAACCCTTAGGAGGGAGTGATCATAACATGACAGAATTCACCCTGCAATTTGAGAGGGAGAAGCTAAAGTTAGATATATCAGTATTATAGTGGAGTAAAGGGAATTAGAGGCATGAAAGAGGAGCTGACCAATTTGATTGGAAGGGGACACTGGCAGGGATGACAGCAAAGCAGCAATGGCTGGAATTTCTGGGAGTAATTCAGAAGGCATAGGACAGAGACATCACAAAGAGGAAGAATTATTCTAAAGGAAGGATGACACAACTGGAGCTGACAAGGGAAGTGAAAGCCAATATAAAAGCAGAAGAGAGGGCATATAATAGAACAAAAATTAGTGGGAAGTTAGAGGATTGTGGGTTTTTTAAAAAAACAGCTGAAGGCAATTTTAAAAGCACTGTAAGGAGGGAAAAAGATGAAATATGAAGGTAAGCTAGCCAATAATAACAAAGAGGATAGTAAAAGTACTTTTAGATATACAGGAAGCGAGAATAGAAAATGAGGCTGGAGAGGTAGTAATGGGGGACAAGGAAATGGCAAACAAACCAAATAAGTATTTTGCGTCGGTCTACTCCTGCACCTATTGTCTATTGTCTTCACTGTGGAAGACACAAGCAGTATGCCGCAAGTTCAAGAGTGTCAGGGACAGAAGTGAGTGCAGTTACTATTACTGGGGAAAACTGCTTGGGAAGCTGAAAGAGCTTTCAGTAGACAAGTCACCTGAACCAGATGGACTGCATCTCAGGATCCTGAAAGAGGTGGCTGAAGTGATTGTGGAAGCATTAATAATGACATTTCAAGAATCAACAGATTCTTTGTATGATTGGCTGCCGGTGACTAGTGCTGTTCCACAGGGTCTGCTTTGGGACAGATTATTTTTCTGTTGTACGTCCACTACTTGGATGAAGAACTTGACGGCTTTATGGCCAATAGCGGACGGGCAGGCAGTATTGAGGAAGCAGTTAAAGACAAGGCAGATTAGGAGAATGGGCAAATGTGTCAGATGGAATACAATGGTCGGGAAGTGTATGGTCATGCACTTTGGTGGAAGGAACAAAAGTGTAGACCATTTTCTAAATAGGCAGAAAATTGAAAAACGTCCGAGATGCAGAGAGACTTGGGAGTCCTCGTGCAAGATTCCCTAAAGGTCAAATTGCAGGTTGAGTTGGTGCTAAGGAAAGCAAATGCAATGTTAACATTTTGAGAGGACTACAATAAAAATAAGGATGTATTGCTGACACTTTAAGGCACTGGTGAATCCTCACTTGGGTGCACTATGAGCAGTTTTAGGCCCCTTATCTAAGAAAGGATGATCTGGCATTGGAGGGGGTCCAGAAGAGGTTCACAAGGATGACCCCAGAACGAAAGTGTTAAAGTATGAAAAGCGTTTGATGGTTCTGGGCCTGTATTCACAGTTTAAATGACAGAAGATCTCATTGAAACCTATCAAATATTGAAAGGCCTAGACAAATTGGATGTGGAGAGGATATTTCCTATAGTGGGCAAGTCTGGGATCAGACAACAGTCTCAGGATAAAAAGACATCCATTGAGAAGAGATGAGAAGGACCTTATTTAGCCAGAGGATAGTGAATCTGTGGAATTCATTACCATGGATGGCTGTGGAAGCCAAGTCATTGAGTATATGTAAAGCAGAGATTGATAGCCTCTTAGTTAGTCAGGGTATCAAAGGTTATAGGGAGAAGGCAGGAAAATGAGGTTGAGCGGGATAATGAAGCAACCATGATAGAATGGCAGAGCAGGCTCAGTGGGCTGAGTGGCCTAATTCTGCTCCTATGTCTTATGGACATATGTACTTTGATAATAAATTCACTTTCAACTTTGAAGGAGATTGAGTTTCTTGAAGCAGAGAAGACCAACGATGGCCTGATAATAGATACACAAAATTCGAGGGCAACAGACTTTTAGAATTTTTCTGCTCCATAATAAAGGTGTCTAAAAATAGAAAGGATAAAATTATACAAGGCAAGAAGCAAAAGATTGAGAGGAGATTTGAGAGCAAGCTTCCCTGCTCTTCACCAACCCACACACTGCCGAAGGTGGTGGTGAATGCAGGTACTGTCACAACTTCTTATAACTAGGATTAGTATAACCTTTTGCCCCAGAGCATGGATACCAAGAAATTGAGAACATAGATTTAAGGTAAGAGCAACAAAGTTTAAAGGGGATTGCAGGGTAAGTTTTTCCCCAACACTGAGGGTGGTGGTTATCTGAAGTGATGGTGATGGTGGCAGCAGATACAATTATAATATCTAAAAGGCATTTTGACAGGTACGTGGATCGGAACAATTGAAAGGGCTATTGGCCTAGTTGGAGGAGTAAATAAGTACAAAATTGGCATCAACGCAGAGGGTAAAAAAGAGCCATATTCTGTCCTGTCAATAAACATCTAGACAAGCATCTGAATTGCTGAGGAGAAGATTACAGACTAAAAGCAGGTCAATGGGACTAGTATACAGTGGATAGAAACAATTTGTAGCCGCATGGCCTGAAGGTACAACTCCATAATTCATCCGCTGATTTCAATGAAGAACAATTGCAAGTAATAAGATAAGTATTTATCTTACACAACATTTAAAATATTGTCTGTTAGGCAAGTTAATTGTAACCTTTAAAATATCAAATATTGCAAATCTAATCAACATTTTAATGATCTTTTAATACGTTTCTGAACAGTCAAAAGATTTTGAAAGCCAACATGATCATTGGGCTTGGCTCAGCTGTCAAGATTTTGTTTTCAGCAATTTGGTGAGTAAAATTTTTCTGGCCCCACCAACTTTAACCGGGTGTGGGAGGAAAGGTGGTCAAATGAAAGTTACACCGACAACTACTGTAACTCCATCTACAAATTTGCACTGTAATGGGTCATATCCCAAACAACAAGTCAGAGCACAGGAAGGAGATAAAGAGCTTAATGACCTTGGTGTCAATGACATTGACCTTTCTCTCCACATCAGCAAAACAAGAGCTGGTTAATCACCTCAAGAACAGGGATGGGAGGGCATGCACATGCTCCTGCCCACGTCAAAGGTGTTGAAGTGCAGGGCTTCAAGCTCCTAGGAGTGAACATCATCAATACTCTCCAGGGATAGATAACCCCTTTGAGAGATACTCTGCAGTATAGAGTAAGATAGAGGCAGGAAAGTTGTTCCCACTGGTAGGTAAGACTAGAGCTAGGGGACATAGCCTCAAGATTCAGGGGAGTAGATTTAGGATGGAGATGAGGAGGAACTGCTTTTCCAAAGAATGGTGAATCTGTGGAATTCTCTGCTCAATGAAGCAGTGGAGGCTAAGACAAGGTTGGATAGATTTTTATATGAATTAAGGGTTATGGGGAAAAGGCAGGCAGGTAGAAATGAGTCCATGGCCAGACCAGCCATGATATTATTGAATGGCAGAGCAGGCTCAATGAGCCAGATGGCCTACTCCTGCTGCTATTTCTTATGTTCTTAATACCTCATCTTGATCCAACCACATAGACACCATAGCCAATAAAGCTCACCAATGTCTCTGTTCTTTAGGAGGCCTAAGAAATCTGGCACGTCCCCATCGACCCTTACCAATTTTGAACTGATGCATCATAGACGACATCCTGTTTGTTATGGCAACTGTTCTGCATGTGAACCCAATAAACTGCAAAGTGTTGTGGACACAGCTCAGCACATCACAGAAACCAGCTTCTATGGACTCTTTCAATACAGCTTGCTGCTTCAGTAAATCAGCCAGCATAATCAAGGACGCCACACATTATTCTCCCCTCTTCCAGTGGGCAGAAGATGAAAAAGCCTGTAAGCACAGACCACCAGACTACCCAGTTGTTCCCTAAACAATAAGATGGATTCTTGACTTCACAATCTACCTCATCTTGCACCTTATCATTTACCTGCACTGCACTCTCTCAGTATATGTTACACTTTATTCTGTATTGTTCTACTTCAATGCAGTGTGTAGCTCTTCTCTGTATGAATGGTATGTAAGACAGGCTTTGCACTGTACATGTGACAACGATAAAACAATTCCAATATCAAGCCCAGCTTTTGGCACTAGGCCTCTACAGAAGAGCAGACCAACATTTTGGGAGCCACAGAACAGTAATCTCCTTTCATGGGTCAGCAGGAATTTAAACAAAATTACGACAAAGTTGGCTTCAAATTTCAGGTAGCAATAAACTAAAAAGCTGAGTTCCCCAGTGGAATCTAATGCTGAATTTACACAGTTACAACAAGTGAATTCGATTCTCTACTTTTACAATGGATCTGTTCTGTGGTAAGTGGCAGATACGAAATATAGTAAAAATGTACAGAACAAAAATGTTTGCTATTGTTTAAAGCAAGGGTAAACAACCTTAAACATAAATGATTTTCTAGCACAAGTTATTCATTAATTTGAAGCAAAACATAACTAGATGTACTTAAATGGATAATTCCCATATTTCAAGTTTTTTATGGCATTTATCTGGCCCACTCATTAATACGTGATCCAGCCCACAGAGGCAAAAAGGTTGCCGACCCCTGGTTTAAAGTATTCTCAGTATTTACTAAGACAGTATTTCCAAAATAGACATATCCATTGAATAAACATCCTCAAAACAAGCTATGAGTTTTTAATTATAGCTTCAACAACAGAAGTAATTTGACCATCTCATTCAGGTATATACTTCTCCAGTTTTTATTAAACCTGTCAAACTCAAAAATTTATCTGTATTGAATTTTTCAGAAAATACACAAATTTCATTTTCTACATTCATGAATATATGCCTTACTGTATCTATTCCTCACTTTGAAACAAACTCAATCAAGCACTTAACTTCTAAATTTCAACATTCTGGACATTCTTTAGTAAATTAATTCACTGAGGGTTTCAATATCAAAAACCCTCACTCCATTTGATTATACAACATAATCAATGCCATTATTAGTTGGAGAAGAAATTTGGTAATGATGCTAAAAGCTCACAGGGGAGGTATTATACTACTGAAACAAGGGAGTGAAAAAACAGAACAATTAACATCCCAGATCCCCATTATGCAATGCAATACAACTTGTGACTTTGAACCTAACCAGATAAGATCCAATACAGGAAACATTGCAAGACACAAAGGACAGATTTTCCTTGTGGTTTGCAGATTAGTAATATTTTAGTTTAACAATTATTTTTAGTCACCCCTCCGCTGGTTTTAAAGGAACTTCTCAATAGTACAAGCACAAAACAAAAGGGAAGTAATACCACATCTCATATTAGAAGCTATATATGCAACAATAAATCCCAGGACTGAGGGCTTAAAACTTTAACTGCTTTGAAGGTGATGTCATATCATCATCATCATTAGAAAACTAGAGTCTTGGAAAACTAATACACTTGAAAGATAATTGGAAGTGGATGTGCAGGCTTAAACAACTGGCAACTTTCAGGCACTTCCATACACACCATGAAGACAATCTTCCATTGGGCAACAAACTTTACAGCATGGCCATCTCACCGCAGACCACCTCCACCCACTCCACAGGGATCCTCTCACACATCACACTGCAGTTATACATCAAGTTTCAGAGGTGGTGCTCAGTAACCCTGCACAATTCTAAATAAGCTTCACCAAAGGTGGGGGTGAAAGCAGGAAAGAAACATTAAATCTGGAAGCCAACTGCCTTGCATTAAATATACCGTTTCATTAAAGATGGACCCAAATCTTCTCCATGCTTGACAGAAGCACACGTTCACCCTGACATTTTCCACAGATTGTAGTGGCCCATGTTCATACATGGAGTCGCTAATGAGTTCATGGCGTGATCTTCCCTTTGAGAATTCATTGAACTACTGGAAGGATGCTCTGGTTGATTAACAGACTGACAGATCGAATGCTTCTTCCACAGCAAAAACCATCTCGAAGAACTGAAATATGGTACATTATTTCAGTAGCAACTGCTTAGCTGCTGCAGCTGCAGGACCACAACTGCAGACAGCCAAGTAGAGAGACATCGAAGGAATACAATATCAAAAACCTGGGGATCTGGAAGACGGGATTCACAGAAAATAGAGTAGAACACTATAAATATTTAACTGGTGCTGAAGATTGTTTTGAACATTCATGTGTATAAGACACATTAAAAGTATGGTTGATATTGAACATGTTATAACTCAATTATTGACACAACCATTGAACCTGTGAAAATCTGCATGAAAAACAAATTCCATTGGTTTATTTCTTTTGATTGGAATGCTAGCCATCATCAAATACAGTAAAGTGTACAAGTACTGACTTGCCCTACCTCACCAACTTGGGCTTGCTCTACTGGAATTTTATGAAAGGATAGCTTGCGGGTGGCCCCAAGCCATTTTCACACACAGTAATTTTTTTAAAAAATTACAATACCCCCTCAACACACACAATGATCCGTACTGAAATATAAGTCTAATTCCTTTGAAATTTACAATCATAAATACATCTTAAAAACATCTAATGTGACATACTGATAGTACTCACTAATTGTTACTCTAATAAATCATCCACAAATTAATAATAAGAATGGGCTATATACGATATAGTGCATACCCCTGGCAGAGAGCTTTTTAGTGTTGATGATTTTGGCAGCATATTCCTGTCCTGTCGAGATTTTCATGCATCGTCTCACTACCGAGAATGCTCCCCTGAAAGGAACAATCAAAGACAGTCATGTACAAAAATTATACACAGAACAATTAAGCTTCACCAACTTAGAATATTGCTTCAGTGCGGCTGGCGCACAGCCCAAAGCCGAACATACAATGAACACAAATAATTTAACGCACTTGAAACGGTTAAGACTCCCGCAAAATAAAACCAACCATTTCAAGATTTCCGATGCATTGTCTACTAACTGGTCTTCTGATTCACAGGAACATTTTTACCACCAAAGCAAATTTGCAAAGAACGAAACTAAAGTACATATTTTGCTAAATTCTATGCCTCCAACTAACCATTAATAACATCTATTGAAAGCCAGTATACTTCACTAAAACATAATTGCGAACCTCCCACCAAGCACTCATGCACGCCTGAAATCCAACCGTATTATTCATTTAGAGAGAACATAAATCAGCCAGATTTGCTGCCATACTTTCCAAGTTCCTCGAATAGCTGGTATTCATCTGTGAACCTGGTGCAGGTTGTAGTCGAAGCCATAGCGACGACAGTGGATGCTGTCTCCGGTGTTGAAGCTATTCACCGATTCCCGCACGGCGGACACCACCTGGCTGGCTGGGTAACGCCAACACCAAGAGTGGACAAAACCCGCAACCACCCTCCTGCCTTCCTATCCTGCACCGAGACAAGGACCGGAATAGCTTCCCCCGCAGTTCCTCGGCTACTGCAGCGGCAGCGTGGGGATCTCAGCAACGACCGGAGCCCGCAGCAGCTCTCCACTATCCAGTCACCTCGCAAATGAACACACGCCCTCCCTTCTCCTCATGCACGGCTTCTATGCTCGCTGCCTCGCCTCTGGAACCTCCTCCCCCTCCGGCTACTTCTTGTCCTTCCCCTGAAACAGGGACGATTCAACCACCAGATCGCAGTCACCTGCTCCGACCTCCCTCACAGCCCCGGCAAATATAACGCTAAAGCCCGGCTCAGCGCTCCCAACATCTCGCGATATATTTTACCAAAAAACAGCCGAGCGCGTCGCCACTGGAGGGGGGGGGGAAGAGGGGGGCAGTGACGTCAGAGGCCAAGGAAACTTGAGCTGTCTGTGCTGTCAGAGAAATCGTGAACCAAGGCAGGGGACGAATCTCTGCTGGGTTAAAGCTTTCATGTCGAATGCTGAAGTGGCCGTGCACATATCAGCAAATGGAGCTTTTTGTCAAGATATTCCAACATTGCAAGGAAATAAGACATGCCCCGGGCTGCGAAAAGTTGTCCCCTTTCCCGCTGTCATCGACCAGTGATTAAATCAACACGCTTTATTTCGTCTCGACCATCGGAATCATTCATGTGATTCCAGCATCTTCCCTCTTCCATTCCAGTCCTGAAGAAACATCGACTGCTTATTCATTTCTATAGATGCCGCCTTAGTTCCTTCAGAGTTTTGTGTGTGTGTCTACATTGGTGAAACCCATCGTAAATTGAGGGACTGCTTTGCCCAGCACCTGCACTCCAACCACCGTACGCGGAACTTCCCGCTGCCCAAGCATGTTAATTCCGAATCCCATTCCTATTTCCGTTCCCGTTCCAACATGTTGGTCATCCTCAGGGTGGAGGTACAACACCTTATATTCCGTCTGGGTCGTCTCCAACCTGATGGCATGAATATCAATTTCTCCTTCCGTTAAAAATATCATCCTCCCCTTTTCTATTGCCCACTCTGGCCTCTTAACACCTATCGCCTCCCCCTGATGCCCCACCTCCTTCCCTTTCTCCTGTGGTCCACTTTATGTTCTTATCAGATTCCTTCTTCTCCATCCCTTTACCTTTCCCACCCACCTAGCTTCACTTGTCACCTTCTAGCTATCTTCCTTCCCTAACCCCACCTATTTATTCTGACATCTTCCTCCTTCCTTTGTAGTCCTGAAGGAGGGTCTTGGCACAACATGGTTGACTGTTTGGTAATTCCATGGATGCCTCCTGACGTGCTGAGTTCCTCCAGCGTTTTATGTGTTTTACATTCAGAATATGCTTCAATCAACATTTCCATTGATATTCATTGATGCCCGTTGAGACAAGTCAGGCAGATTGTGTCAGTCTGACACCCAGCACTACTTTATCCAAAGCCTATCCAGCTGTCAAGTGGCTGTGTGGGTCATGGGCATCTCCATTCTTGCACCTCGGTCGAATGCTTGCTCTGATCCTGAAACAAGTGTGGTCACCCTAGCCGTGGCACAGGCTTCAGAGGCTTTTTCAGTGATTTGCAGCCAGGACCGAGCTGGAGCACTTGCAGGTTCAGGTGATGACATTGACAAATACATGTATTTTTTTAGTGTGTATCACATATCTTGTGACCATTTTACTTCAATCGTTTAGGATTCTGAGAGAGAAGGATGGAATATGTCCTCACCATGTTTCACAATATACACTCAATAGCCACTTTACTAGCTAACTCCTGTACCGAATAAGGTAGCCACTGAGTATATGTTCATAGTCTTCTGCTGCTATAGCCCATCTACTTCAAGGTTTGACACGTGGGTTCAGCACTGTTTTCCACGCACCACTGTTGTAATGTGTGTTTTTTTGAGTTCCTGCCGGCTTGAGTCAGTCTGGCCATTCTCCACTGACCTTTCTCACTAAAACATTCTACAGAACTGCCACTCACTGGATTTATTTTTTGTTTTTCGCACCAATCTCACTAAACTCTAGAGATTGTTGTGTGTGAAAATCCCAGGTGATCAGTACTTTTGTGAGATACTCAAACTACCCCATCTGACACCAACAATCATTCCACAGTCAAAGTCACTTAGATCATATTTCTTCTCCATTCTGATGTTTGGACTGAGCAACAACTGAAACTTAACCATGTCAGCATGATTTTATGCATTGAGTTGCCGCTCCATTAATGAGCAGGTATGTGGCTGTACCTAATAAAATGGCCATTGAGTGTAGAATGCAACTGAGAGACAGCTGCAAATATCAAAAAGTTTTACACAGCATTCTGTGTTATATATGTAAATAAAAACTGGTACCGTTATGAAACACAGATCCCAGGACGGGGTTGATGGAGGACATTGAATCTATCGTTGTTTTGTTTTCTTTCTCAAGGAGCACAGTTCCCAAGTTTCATTGCTCATGCACTCTTATTTAACCCATTTCAATCAACTGGTTTGTGAGTGTTGGGGTGGGACAGTACAATGGTACAAGATGTTATAGAAAAATAATATTACCCAGATTTAACCTCAGGGTACATTCTTGCGAATGTGAGGTGACACAAGATGTTTTATGTCATCTTCATTGAAAATCTCAGGTATGTTTGAAGATGCCAAATCAATAGCTACAAACTTTCATACTCTTGATGGTAATGTTACAGGATCAACTATGGCCCATCTGTGGCAGACAGTTGTGGTTTAACCTTTGCTTTTCAGCTCAAAATCTCAGGTCTGTGATAGTTCTCAGATAGTTGCACTGTCAGAAGCCATGTTTAAATTGTCAAAATCTCAGCCTGTGATAGTTCTCAGAGAGATAGTTGCACTGTCAGAAGCCATGTTTAAGTTGGGATGCTAAGGTAAAAGATGAAAGTGGAAAAGGCTCTGTAGCAAAGAAGTTTGCAGAGGGTCAGTCTTTTGCTTACCCAACCAATAGTTATGCTTCAGATAACATCATTATGCAGGCTGTTTTGTCATTATGATGGTACATTTTTGGAACTGAGCTTTCACATACTGGTTGTCATAAATATAGTTCATCTGAATACATAGTATAATTCATAATCGGCTAAATGATCTCACTGCATTCTGCCCTTATTGGCATTGGCAGATCTGTGAAGTGGGCAGTGTCACTTTGCTTGGGGAATCAAACACAACTACATCTTGTAATAGAAGTTTTGCAGGATCAGCTAATCCCAAATGTGAGATGAAATGTTGGAACAAAATGGGTAGTTGTTGGCCAATGCAATCTTGATGGACCAAAGGACATATTTCCATGTTGCAACCCTCTATAATTAATCAGTAAAGAACGTTGATTTAGAGAAGAGTAGATTTGAAATTCAATGTAATACGTAGAAAATAGAGCTTTAGAGCACAGTACCCTTGTACCCACAATGTTGTGCCAACCTTTTCACCTGCTCCATATGATCAATCTAACCATTCCCTCCTACAAAGCCCTCTATTTTTCTATTATCTGTGTGCCTAGCTAAGAGCTTATTAAATACCCCTAATGTATCTGCCCTGGCAGGGTGTTTCATTCTCTGTGTAAAGAACTTAACCTCTAACATCCTTCCTATAGTTTCCTCCAATCATCTTAAAATTTTGCCTCCATGAATTAGCCATTTCTGCCCTGGGAAAAAGTCTCTGTTATAATCTTGGACATCCCTATCAAGTCACCTCTCATCTTTCTTCGCAGATACAAAAACAGTTTTTAAAAGGCATCTGCACAGGTACTTGGATAGGAAAGGCATGGAGGGATATAGATCTATTGCAGACAAATAAGATTAGTGCAGACAGACATCACAGTGAGCATGACCATGGGTACCTGGTTCATTGTTGACATTTCTATGTTTGAATAAGGGTACCCCTTTCAAGGAATACAGGCTCAAATTATCTATCTCAACCCTCTCATCTCAAGAATTAGCCTGGTAAATATTATTTGGACAGTCTCCAAAGCTATTACAGTTTGATAGGTATGACCTCACCAACAGCCTGTAAAACTAAAGCACTACCTCCTTATTAGACTCCAACTCTTTCACAACAAAGGACAAAATATAGTTTACCTCCTTAACTATTTGTTATATCTATCTGCCAATCCTTTATGATTCATGTGCTTCGAACTCATAGATTTCAATAAACTTTGCCAGGCCATCAGACTGATTAACTCACACTGATTTGAGTGTATTTCTATGTTACATTGACTGTTTTATTTATTATAAATGATTATAAATTACTATGATTGCACATTTAAACAGTGATGTAATGTGAAGATTTTTACTTGTGTATGTGAAGGATGTAAGAAATAATGTCAATTCAATTCAATTTGGAGTCTCTCTTCATTAAGATAATAATCTGATTTCGATTCAGCTTACTTTATACTTCCCCACATTAACATTGAAGTTTTCGCACAATGATTCAAAATCCAAAGTTCAGAAGTTCAAAGTAATTTTATTATCAAAGTAGATATATATCACCATAAATATATTTTCCTGTGGGCATTCACAGGAAATAAGAAGAAACATAATAGAATCAATAAAAAAACTGTTCACAAGACTGACAAACATCCAATGTGCAAAAAAACAAACTACAAATTAAAAAAATAAAAAACAAAATAATAGTAATGAATAAATAAATAAATATTGAGAACATGAGATAAAGAATCCTTGAAAGTGAGTCCAGAAGTTATGGGAACAGTTTAGCGTTGGGGTGAGTGAAGCTGAGTTATCCCCTCTGGTTCAAGAGCCTGATGGTTGAGGGGTAATAACTATTCCTGAACCTGGTGTTGTGAGTCCTGGGGTTTCTGTACTTCCTTCCTGATTGATGGCAGCAGCGAGAAATGGGCATGCCCTGGGTGGTGGGCTTCCTTGATGGATGTTTTTTCCTGCTCCAGTGCTCTTGTAGATGTGCTCAATGGTGGGATGCTTTACCCATGATGCACTGGGCTGTATCGACTACTCTTTGTAGACTTTTCCATTCAAGGATATTTCCATACCAGTCAGTATACTCTCCACCTATAGAAGTTTATCAGAGTTTTAGATGACATGTCGGATCTTCACAAGCTTCCAGGTACTTTCTTTGTAATGGTACTTACATGGTGGACCCAGGGTAGATCCTCCAAAATGATAATGCTGAGGAATTTAAAGTTACTTACTCTCTCCACCCTTGATCCCCTGATGAGGACTGGCTCATGGTCCTCCAGTTTCCTTCTACTGTAGTCAATAATCTGCTCTTTGATTTTGCTACACACATCAAAGTTGCTGGTGAACGCAGCAGGCCAAGCAGCATCTATAGGAAGAGGCGCAGTCGATGTTTCAGGCCAAGACCCTTCGTCAGGACTAACTGAAGGAAGAGTGAGTAAGGGATTTGAAAGCTGGAGGGGGAGGGGGAGATGCAAAATGATAGGAGAAGACAGGAGGGGGAGGGATAGAGCCGAGAGCTGGACAGGTGATAGGCAAAAGGGGATACGAGAGGATCATGGGACAGGAGGTCCGGGAAGAAAGACGGGGGGGGGTGACCCAGAGGATGGGCAAGAGGTATATTCAGAGGGACAGAGGGAGAAAAAGGAGAGTGAGAGAAAGAATGTGTGCATAAAAATGAGTAACAGATGGGGTACGAGGGGGAGGTGGGGCCTAGCGGAAGTTAGAGAAGTCAATGTTCATGCCATCAGGTTGGAGGCTACCCAGACGGAATATAAGGTGTTGTTCCTCCAACCTGAGTGTGGCTTCATCTTTACAGTAGAGGAGGCCGTGGATAGACATGTCAGAATGGGAATGGGATGTGGAATTAAAATGTGTGGCCACTGGGAGATCCTGCTTTCTCTGCCGGACAGAGCGTAGATGTTCAGCAAAGCGGTCTCCCAGTCTTTGCTGAACATCTACGCTCTGTCCGCCAGAGAAAGCAGGATCTCCCAGTGGCCACACATTTTAATTCCACATCCCATTCCCATTCTGACATGTCTATCCACGGCCTCCTCTACTGTAAAGATGAAGCCACACTCAGGTTGGAGGAACAACACCTTATATTCCGTCTGGGTAGCCTCCAACCTGATGGCATGAACATTGACTTCTCTAACTTCCGCTAGGCCCCACCTCCCCCTCGTACCCCATCTGTTACTCATTTTTATGCACACATTCTTTCTCTCACTCTCCTTTTTCTCCCTCTGTCCCTCTGAATATACCTCTTGCCCATCCTCTGGGTCACCCCCCCCCGTCTTTCTTCCCGGACCTCCTGTCCCATGATCCTCTCGTATCCCCTTTTGCCTATCACCTGTCCAGCTCTCGGCTCTATCCCTCCCCCTCCTGTCTTCTCCTATCATTTTGCATCTCCCCCTCCCCCTCCAGCTTTCAAATCCCTTACTCACTCTTCCTTCAGTTAGTCCTGACGAAGGGTCTCGGCCTGAAACGTCGACTGCGCCTCTTCCTATAGATGCTGCTTGGCCTGCTGCGTTCACCAGCAACTTTGATGTGTGTTGCTTGAATTTCCAGCATCTGCAGAATTCCTGTTGTTTGATTTTGCTGACGTTGAGTAAGAGGTTATTGTGGGAACATTCAGCCACATCTTCAATCTCAGTCATATATGCTGAGTCATCACCATCTTTAAAATGTTGAATGATAGTGTTATACTGTGTCCTGTTGCTGGATCACAAAGTCCTCATTACCACAGAGCCATCCCCCTTTTTTTCTAATATCGGTAAAATGAAAACCTTATAGTTAGTTAAATCTTCCCCCTTGTAAATCATTAATATAAATAGTAAATACTTCAGGGCAAACAACTGAGCACTGAGGTGCTGCACTAGTTACATTCCTCCAGCCTGCGAAGGACCCATTTCATTTATTCCAGCACAAAATGCTGGAGAAACTCAGCAGGTCTGGCAACTTCTATGGAAAGGAATAGAGTCGACATTTTGCTCCGAGACCTTTCATCAGGACTCTAATATGTAGATATTTTAATTTACACACCATGGCAACTTGTCAACTGTTTTAGTAAATACTAGTCTTCTTCTATCAGCTCTCCCTCTAACATCCTCAAAGCATTTGAACAAGTTTGGCAAATATAATATACTTTCCATAAAACCATGCTGATATCATTTGATTGCTGTATGATTAGTTTTTTTCTTCTTTGCTTATTGACTTTTAATAAAGAGAAAACTTAGATGTCAGGAAACAAGCCCAATGCTAAGAAACTGATAGTTTGATTAAACAAGTTACACAAACAGCTTTTAGAAGCTGATTACTAAAATGTTGTTGATTTTCTAAATTAGTGTTTATAACCAAGAGGCATTTGTCATGTGATACATTCCAGTTAGAGCAGGTTTAAAAAAAAAGGTGTGGGAAGGTGTTCCAAGTCTCGTAGAAAGAAATTTTTTAAATAATTAAGATTTGAGGTAGTTCTTTAAAGACCAGATAACTGTTGAAAGTCATAAATATATTTTGATGAGAATGTACAATGCATGTTTAATAAGTTTTCAGATGATGCTAAAGTAGGTGAGGACGTTGACAATGAAGATGGTTATCCAGATTTACAGAGGAAAATTGATCAGCTGAAGAATAGCAAGTGGACTTTAATTCAGGTAAGTAGGCAGTGTGGCATGTTGGGAAGTCAGATTAGAGTAGGACATTCACAGTGAATGTAGGAACCTAGGGAGTGTTAAAGAGAGGGAGCTAGGTACATAGGTACAGCAATACTTTATTCAAACTCAATATAAAACAGAATCAGGTTTATTATCATTGACCTATATCATGAAATTTGTTGTTTTGCTGCTGTACAGTCCAGTTCATAAAAGAATTTCTATAAGTTACAACATGAAATGTATAAAAAGATAAATAAGCAAAAAGAGAGCAAAATAGGGAGGTAGTTTTCAAGAGTTCATGGATCGTTCAGAAATCTGATGGCGGAGGGAAAGAAGTTATTGTGTTTTTAGAATCCTGTACTTCCTCCCTAATGGTAGTAGCGAGAAGAGGGCACGTCTGGGTGCTGAGGATCCTTAATGTTGGATGCTGTGGTAAAGAAGGCAAATGCAATTATGGCATTTATTTCAAGGGGAATAGAATATACAAGCAAGGAGACAATGCTGAGCCTTTATAAGACACTTGTCAGGCCGTACTTAGAGTGGTGTCAACAGTTTTGGGCCCCATATCTCAGAAAGGATGTGTTGTCATTGGAGAGAGTTCAGAGGAGGTTCACAAGGATGATTCCAGAAATGAAGGGGTTAACATATGAGGAGCATTTCACAACTTTGGACCTGTACTCACTGGAATTTAGAAGAATGTGAGGCAATCTCATTGAAACCTACCGAATGTTGAAAGGACTAGATAGGATGGATGTGGAGAGAATGTGGGGGTATCCAGAACTAGAGGGCCCTGCCTCAGAATTGAGGGGTGACCCTTTAGAACAGAGATAAGGAGGATTTTTTTTAGCCAGAGAGTAGTGAATCTGTGGAATGCTCTGTCACAGGTGGCAGTGGAGGCCATGTCTGTGCATGTATTTAAGACGGAAGTTGATCGTTCAGGGTGTCAAAGGATATGGTGAGAAGGCAAGTGTATGGGGTTGAGTGGGATCTGGGATTAGTCATGATGGAATGGCAGAGCAGACTCGATGGGCTGAATGGCCTAATTCTGCTGCTGTGTCTTGTGGTCTTCTTGAGTCATTTCCTTTTGAAGATGTCCTCAGTGGTGGGAAGGCTAGTGTCATGATAAAGCTGGCTGAGTTTACAATCCTCTGCAGCTTTTTCCAGTCCTGTGAATCAGCAACTCCATACCAGACTGAATGCAACCAGTCAGAATGGTATATTGAAAGAGATTTGTTAGTCTTTGCTGACATCCCAAATCTCCTCAAACTCCTGTTGAAATATACTGTAGCTTCTGGCATGCCTTCTTCACAATTGAATCAGTATGTTGTGCCCAGGATACATCTTCAGAGATGTTGATACCCAAGAATGTGAAGAAGCTCCCTCTTTCCACTGCTGACTGATGTGTGTTTGGCCAACTTCCCCTTCCTGAAGTCCACATCAATCCTTTGGTCTTGTTGTACTGACACCACTCCAGCAGCTGATTTATTTCACTTCTGCACACCTCCTTGTCACCATCTCAGATTGTACCAACAACTGTAATATTATTGGCAGATTTATGGATGGCATTTGAGCTGTGCCAACCACACAGTCATGGTAATAGAGAGAGTAGAGCAACGGGCTTAGCACACACCCTTGAGGTGCATCTGTGTTGATTGTCGGTGAGGAAGAGATGTTATTTCTGATCCTCACTGATTGTGGTCTTCTGATGAGAAAGTTAAAGATCTAGTTGCAGAGGGAGAGAAGTCTAGGTTTTGAAGGGGTTGGTGATTTTGAATGCTGAGATGTAATCAATAAACAGCAGCCAGGCATAGATACTGCTGTTGTCCAAGTGGAGAGCCAGTGAGATTTTATCAACTGGCCTGTTGTGGTGGGATGCAAATTACAGCAGGTCCAGATCTTTGCACAGACCTGCTGTTAATTCCAGCCACGAGCAAACTCTCAAAGCACTTCATCACAGTAAATTGTTGATGGTCATTGATGCAACTTATCCTGGTCTTCTTGGGCACTTTTGAAGCAGGTGGAATCCTTCAACTGCAACAGTGAGAGATAGTAGATGAACACTCTCGTCAGCTGGTTCCCTGAAACTGGCATCATACAAGGTAGTGAATCAGGCTCTTAGCTCACTGGCCTTCATCAATATAGTTGAGTATAAAAGTTGGGATGTTATGCTGCATTAGTGCAAGATGTTGTCTTTGTGCAGGAGGCTGCATTTGGAATATTGTCTTCAGTTTTGTTACCTTGTTATAGGAAAAATGCCATTAAGCTGGAAAGAAGGCAAGGGAGATTTACAAAACTGTTGTCAGGACGTGAGGGACTATGTTATCGGGAGAGGCTGGAACATAGGAGAATGAGAAATCATCTTTCAGACCTGTATAAAATTATGAAGGGCGTAGATAGGGTCAATGCAAGGCCTTTTTCCCAGGGTTGGGAATCAAGAGCTAAGGGACATAGGTGAGACGGGAAAGATCTATTCGGAACCTGAGGGGCAACTTTTTCACTCACAAGGTGGTCAGTATAAGGAATGAGCTGCCAGTGGAAGTGGTCCCGGCAGATATATTAACAACATTGAAAATGTACTCAGACAGGCACATTGGATAGAAAAGTTTTTGAGGGATATGGGTATACATGGGCAAACAGGGGGCAGCCTAGATGGGAACCTAGCTTGTCATGGACCAGTTCAGCTGAAGGGGGGTGTTTTTGTACTGTGTGACTCTGACACTACATGAGAAACACTTACCCGTTCTGCTCTCCCAAAAGCAATACTCTCCAATCAACTACATATTTTCACAGCTTTACCTTCCAAAAACCTGACAGATCATGACCAGACAGAGCAATATGGTTGAAATTCCTGAAGTTACTAATGGGTGAAGTAGAATCTCTGAGGAGAAAAAGAGTTACGGTCAGATGAGAGATTTCAATTTATAAACTTGGTGAACAAACTCCTACTCCTCAGGCTAAATACACCACTGTGTAACTGAGTGTTGGAGTTCCCGACAACAGACCTCAGATAGTCAGGATCCACCCTCTCTATCATCCTCAACATAGGTGCCCCAGGGCTGTGTGCTGAGCTCATCGCTGTACACTCTGCTCACACATGACTGGATGGCCAAACACTTCAGTAATCACTTTGTCATGTTTGTCAATGATACGACAGTGGTGGGGCTCATCACCAACATTAACAAGTCGGCCTATAGAGAGCAGGTGGAAGAGATCAAGGCCTAGTGCAGGGCAAATAACCTTTTCTTCAATGTCAACAAGACAGAAGAGATGGCTATTGACCAGAAGAATTCACACCGCTCTTTACATTGGAGGCACAGTAGTGGAGACTGTGAGCAGCTTCAAACTCCTGGGAGTGCACATCACACACAACCTCTCTTGGTCCGAGAACACATTCTACACAAGCTGGAAAACTCACCAACACGTCTACTTTCTGAGGAGACTGAAAAAAGCTGAACTATGCACATCTATATTCACATCCTTCTATGGTAGGGAATATCCTAACATGCTGCTTCATTGCATGGTACAGATCTCCACTGCGCAGGCAGGAAGGCTCTACAACGGGTGGTCAAAACTGCCCAATGCATCACCAGCACCAGCCTATTTGTAATCTAGCACATATATATAGATATGTAGCATCCACCAGACCCAAAAACAGTTACTTGCCACAAGCAGTAAAGCTAATCAACACCTCCACCCACAAACCCACCCCTCCACACTCCCAGCCACCACTACTTTATCATTTCCGCTCAGAGTCACCTTATGTACAGACACTTCTGCACCTAGCATCACTTAATTGACATACAATTGTCACGCAGGTGAGAAACTGCTAGAAAGTTCAGCAGTCTAATGAACAAGGAGGCAATTAAAAGAGAGAGAGAATACGGCGCGAGCTGAGACACAAGCTGGGAAGTCACCATGGTAACAGCTCAGAGCAGTTGAGCTAATGGATGCTGGAATTTTGGATGGATTATAAAAAGTTGATCCTTTGGTCTGATAACGGTGAGGAGACACGGCATGGAAGAACTGCGGTAGCTACCCGAGAAACCACTGGTGGAGTTTAAGACCACCACGAGGATGGAGGCGATGGACCGATTAACTTCGACCCGTGATTACCAGTGTGGGTAAGAGCTTGCCTGTGGGGGTCTGGTGGTGCTGTCGGTTAGTAGACTGTTCCCTAGAAGGGGCTCTGTCCATCTGTGCCTGTGTGGGGATCACACCAAGTGACTCTGAAGACTTCGGAAGCAAGAACAACTAAAGCTGCCAACTTGAACATCAACTCAATTAACTCTCTCTCTCTCCGTCAATTCAACCCGATGCAACACAGAGTGAACTGAACTGCTTAAACTTACCTGACACCGTAAGACTGATATCTACCTCCTGGACTATTATTTATTTATTTTTTGTATCCACACACACATTTACGAATATATAGATATATAATAGTTTATAACCTGTATTGTATTATTCGGTTTAATGATATTAATTCATAGTAGTAATAAATATAGTCTTAATTTATAATAAACTAGACTCCGGATGTGTTGCATTTCTGCTAGTCCTTTTCAACCCGTCACGGGGTTCGTGACACAGTAAATCTATGCATATAAGCCATCTTGTGTAGTTGTATTTATTATGTTTTTTATTATTGTAGTCTTTATCTAATTGTGCTTTTCTTTTATGCACATTGGATCCAGAATAACAATTATTTCATTCTCCCTTACACTTGTGACGTTAACCAATGTTGAATCTTGAATCTTGAATTTGCATTGCAGACTTTGTGGACCAGACAGCCTGCTCCTCGCCTGTAGAATTCTATGAAAAGTCTTTGACCTGTTTCTCTTACTACAAATCCTGCCAAGTCTTCAGGAGTATTACTTTTTCATTTTTATTTTAGAAATCAAGCATCTGCAGGTTTTTGCTTTAAGATTGTTGTTGTAATGAAAACATTGTGAAGCCAACCATCTCGCAAAAAAAAATCAGCATTCAAGCAACCATACAAACCTTTGTAATCAAGAGTATTTCATTTCTTCTGCTAAACAGTTAAAATGATTGTCATTAACATCTGTTCTGATGAAAGGTCTCTGCCCAAACCCTTAACTCTTTATTCCCCTCTATAGGTGATGTGTGACCTGAGGAGTTCCTACACCATTTTGTGTGTTACTCTATCATTAACATCTTCATTTGGATGTTCAGCCTGCTCTTCATTATTCAATTTAATTATCTTAGCATCAACTGCTTTGCTTTGAAGTTTGACCTACATATCCACTCACAAGTCATTTTAAGCTTCTAATTCTGTGCCAGTGTAAAGATCAGACTTATGTCCATATTAACCATCCAGTGTGCAGGGTTTCCTGTCTTGCAACTTCTAACCCCATGATTATTCAGGCCCAGAGGATTGGAGGATAGCAAATGGTGTTCTGCTGTTTAAGAAGGTCCCTAAAAATAAATCAGAGTCTGACAACAGTAGTGAGAACATTATTGGAAGTTGTTCTAAGGGAACAGATATATGAGTATTTGGATAGACTTGGACAGATTAGGAATAGTCAGCATGGCTTTGTGTGTGGTAGGCCGTGTCTTATAGAGTTTTTCAAGACAGTTACCAGGAAGGTTGATGCAGGCACAGTGGGTGTTATCTACATGGACAGCAAGGCATTTGACAAGGTCCTGCATGGGAGGTTGGTCAAGAAGATTCAGTCATTTGGCATTCAAGATAAGGTAGTAAATTAGATTAGACATTGGCTTTGTGGGAGATGCCAGAGAGGGTCTTGAAATTTTGGAACAAGCTGCTAGCACAAGTAATGTACGCGAGCTCTATTTCAACATTTAAGAGAAGTTTGGATAAGTACATGGATGGTAGGGTCTAGGAGGGCTGTGATCCCAGTGCAGGGCATCGGGAGTGGGCAGATTAATTGGTTTGGCATGAATTAGTTGAGCTGAAGGGCCTGTTTCTGTGCATCACTTTCCATGGTCCATAGTTCTAGACTTATTCTGGTTGTCTGGTCCCTGTTCTGCCTAGTCTTTCACTGTCTGTTTTCAGTCTCTGGCCCTTGGTTCCAGGATCATTCTGAGCCCTGGATCCTGGGCCAGCCCAGATATCGGTGAACCTTTGGCAGTCAATGTGCCCTTGGTGGGTTCTGTACCTTCTGTTCATTGTAAGCAGATAAATTATATCATCTGCTACACACATGAAATGCTGGAAAACCTTAGCAGGTTGGGTTGCATCCATGAAAGGGAATAACCAGATGTCGTCTCGGGCTTAGAACCTTTATCAGCATGGGAAAGCAAAAGGGAAGAATCCAGAATTATATCATCTACTCATTTTAAGGACTTGCCTATTCCTAGCACCAATTCCAAGATCTCTGTTGGCCTTATATGCAGTGTGCTGTCCCAGATCATATGAGGATATGGGCAACACTAATAAGATGTGGGATATTTGGAAAACAAGGCACTGAATGTAGCATTCAGGTTCTGACCCTTCAGATTAGATAGTTTCTCTGCCTGAGATGGGAATAAATGAATTAGGAAAGTTAAATTTATTTTGCATCATTTGAAGAAAATTGAGACTACAACCGGAACAGATGGGAGTCTTGGAGGAAATGAATTTACCTGGGAAATGTTTAAGAAAGAAACAGCATAGAAGAGAACAAACTCCAAGGGTTCTGGATGTTTTATTGAGGATCTTGACAGAGAAATGGGAAGCAGATTAGGCATTGACCTAGAATTTAGTGCATCACATCTGGCAAGAGGAAATAGGGTTTTCATATGGCATAATATAATAATAATAATTACAATAGGAAAACTTGAAACATTTGAAGAACTACACATACTAATATACTGCACAGCATTAACATCAAAAATAGAGGTACTCATTTATGAAAATTGAGAAATAAAATGAGAACACTAGGAGATCAGCTTTCTGGATTGGATTTTGTGAAATGAAATAAATTGATTAGAGAACTTAAGATAAAAGAACCTGTAGGGAGAAAGTGATCATAATATGATCAAATTCACCCTGCAATTTGAGAAGGAAAAGCTATTCAGATGTATTAGTATTCCTGTGGAGTAAAGGGAATTACAAAGACTTGAGAGAGAAGTTGGCCAAAAGTGATTGGAAAAGAACGCTGGCAGGGATGAAGGCAGAGCAGCAATGTCTGGAATTTCTGGAAACAATTCGGAAGGCACAGGATATATATATCCCAAAGAGGAAGAAGTATTGCAAAGGAAAGATGATATAACCATGGTAGACAAGAGAAGTCAAAGCCACCAGAAAATCCAAAGAAAGGGTGTATAATAGAGCAAAAATTAGTGGGAAGTTAGAGGAATTGGAAGATTTTAAAAAACAATAAAAGGGAACTGAAAGGTCGTAAAGAAGAAAAAGATGGAATACGAAGATAAGTCAGCAAATAATATTAAAGAGGATGCCAAAGGTTTCTTCAGATACATAAAGTATAACAGAAAAGTGAGAGTAGATATCAGACTGCTGAAAAATGATGGTAATGGGGGATGAGGAAAAGGTGGACAAACTGAATAAGTATTTTGCATCAGTCTTCACAGAGTGCTGGACGTTTGAGAGTGTCAGGGGGCAGAAGTATGTGATGTTGCTATTACTAGAGAGAAGGTTCTTGGGAAGGTAGATGTCACCTGGATCAGATAGTATACATCCCAGGGTTCTGAAAGAGGTGGCTGAAGAGATTGTTGAGGCATTAGTAATGATCACTAGATTCTGGAATAGTTCCTGAAGACTGGAAAATTGCAAATGTCACTCCGTTCTTCAAGAAGGGAGGGAGGCAGAAAGAAGGAAGATATACTAGTAAATCAGACCTCAGTGGTTAGGAAGATGTTGGAATCAATTATTAAGAACATAAGGCTATAAGACATTAGGCCAAAATTAGGCCATTTGGTCCATCAAGTCTGTTCCTCCATTCAATCATGGCTGATCCTTTATTTTCCCCTCCTCAGCCCCACTATCTGGACTTCTCCTTGTAACCTTTGATGCCATGTCCAATCAAGAAGCTATCAATCTCTACCTTAAATAAACCCAACGACCTGGCTTCCATTCTTGTCTGTGGTAACAAATTCCACAAATTGAGCACCCTCTGGCTAAAGAAAGTTCTCCACATCTGTTTTAAATGGACACCTCCCCCCCCCCCACCTATCATGAGGCTGTGTCCTCTTGTCCTAGACTCACTCACCATGGGAGATATCCTTTCTTCATCTACTCTGTCCAGGTCTTTCAATATTCGAAAAGTTTCAATGAGATCTCCCCTCATCCTTCTGAGTTCCAGTGAGTACAGACCCAGAGCCATCAAATGTTTCTCGTGTGATAAACCTTTCATTCCCAAAATCATCCTTATGAATCTTCTCTGAAACCTCTCCAATACCAACACATCTTTTCTTAGATAAGGAGCCTAAGACCGTTTGGAATACTCAAGGTGAGACCTCATCGGTACCTTATAAAGCCTCAGCATTACATCCATACTCTTATATTTTGGACCTCTTGAAATAAATGCTATCTGGGATATCAACAAACAAAGAAAATATATCATAGTGTGATAAGGGGAAAACTTTCAACAGAATTCACTTCAAGGCTTAAGAAAATCTGCCAAACAGAGCTCAATAATAAAAAAATAACAAAGGCAACAGACACTTCTGCTATACCCATATTAACGTATCCTTTTGGCGTAGTATCTTGGTCTAAAACCCATTTGGAAAGGTTGCAAAGAAAAATAAGAACTGAAATGAACAATTTTAGAAAACATCATGTCCCTTCAAACACCATTAAATTATCACTACCCAGGACAGAACAAGGAGGAGGAACAACTGACATTAAAAATTTACACGGCAGTCAGATAAAACTTTAAGCATATATCTTCATCAATGAAAACAGGATTCAGCACTCCATTCAAGATATGCAATTCTAATAAGAATTACGTACTACTAAACTTAAATGAGAGCCCAACCCAGGAAAATGAAGAAATTATCACTATAGAAGAAAAAACCAAATGGAAGAACATGGTTGGGAAAGTGTTGGAGTCTATTATTACGGATGAGGTTACGGGGTAATTGGAGACTGATGATAAAATAAGTCAAAGTCAGCGTGCTTTCTGTCAAGGGAAATCTTGCCTGACAAATTTGTTAGAGTTCTTCAAGGAAATAGCAAGCAGGGTGGACAAAAGAGAGGCAGTGAATGTCATTTACCTGGATTTTCAGAAGGCATTTGATAAGGTGCCACACATGAGGCTGCTTAACAAGATAAAGTCCTATGCCATTAGAGGAAGGATTCAGGCATGGATAGAGGAATGGGTGACAGACAGGAGGCAGTGAGTGGGAATAAAGGGGGGCTATTCTGGTTGGCTACCAGTGACAAATGGTGTTCCTTGGGGGTCAGTATTGGGACTGTTGTTTTTCACATTGTTTGTCTATGATTTAGATAATGTAATTGATGGCTTTGTGGCAAAGTTTACAGATGATATAAAGTTAGATGGGGAGATAGGTAGTGCTGTGGAAGCAATGCAATTGCAGCAGGACTTAGATAAATTGGAAGAATGGACAAAAAAGTGGCAGATGGAATACAGTGTTGGGAAATGTATGATAATGCATTTTCATAAAAGGACCAATAGTGTGGACTATTATCTAAATTGGGAGAAGGTTTAAATCTCAGAGGTGCTGAGGGACTTAGGAGTCCTCGTGCAAGACTCCCGGAAGGTTAATTTACAGGTTGAGTCTTTGGTAGAGATGGCAAATGCAATATTGCATTTACTGCAAGAGGACTATGTGGAGTATTTGGCAGCTTTGTACCCACTGGAATTTAGAAAAATGCTGGGGGTGGGGGATCTCATTGAAACCTACCGAATGTTAAAAGGACTAGATAAGGTGGATGTGGAGAGGATTTTTCCTATGGTCGGGGTATCCAAAACTGGAGGCCACAGCCTCAAAATTGAGAGGCAACCATTTAGAACAGAGGTAAAGAGGATTTTTTTTGGCCAGAGTGTAGTGAAGCAATGAAGCTGTGGAATGCTCTGCCACAGTCTGTGTTGGAGGCTAAGTCCATGGGTATATTTAAGGCAGAAGTTAATCGTTTCCTTATTGGTCAGGGCATCGAAGGATACGGCGAGAAGGCAAGTGTATGGGGTTGAGTGGGACCCAGGATCAGCCATGATGGAATGGCAGAGCAGACTCGATGGGCTGAATGGCCTAATTCTGCTCTGATGTCTTATGGTCTTATGGACCCTCACTGGAAGACATATTCACAATCTGAGCAGAATAGATGTCAATAAGGAAGCATCTAATGTCTGGTTCAGAGTTGGGGACTGCTATTCATAAAAAGGGAGATTCCTTGTGGCAATACAGGATCAGGTGGTTAATACAAAAAAATGTCAAAAATACATAATAAAAGATCAACAGATTAAAGATGATAAATGCATAAAATGCCAAGAGAAGCCAGGCACAATCCTACACATTACAGGATCCTGCAACAGTTTAACGTAATCTAATTATTCACACAGGCACAATCAAATGGCAAGCATCATTCACCAAAATCTCGCTTTAAAATACAAAGTCATATAAGACACCATTCCTTACTATAAATGCAAGCCTGTTCCAGTTTTAGAGTCAGAGTCCTGCAAGTTATATTATGGCTGATCCATTATTACAGATAGCCAATCCATAATAACTGTCTGGATGTAATATTACACGATAAACAAGCAAGAACAACTTCGTTAATAGATTTAGCCATTCTAAACACACACAACATTCAGAAATCAACAAGTGAAAAATACCAATGATATGCTGAATTAAAAGAGGAAATTGAAAAACTATGGAACATGAACAGGGTACACATTGTCCCAATTGTAACATCTGCAAATGGTGTTATTCCAAATTCCCTACACAATAGCATGAAACAATTAGGCTACATGGCAATATTTATGTAAATTTCTAGAAAGCCACAATACTAAACACCACTGGAATAGTCAGAATGTGGAATGAGTGTGCTTGGCTATGCTTGCGCCTCAGGTTTTACCAGCTTGAGCTGAGAAAGAATAAAAATTCGAATAAAGAAGAGAGCAAGGTCATTGAACCTGTTCTGTCCTCCTATCCCTGGATTCTTTTCTACCTCAGAATTTCCAAACTTTCTCTGAATGTAGTCAATGAATGACACTCCACAAACCTCAGGGCTGGAGATTTTCATCTCTTCATTTCAGCCATCTATATTTTGTAACTATGGATGCCTGAAACTAGATTTCACAGCCAGGAAAATGTCATTTCTGTTCTTCCCTATTGAGCCCTCTGAACTTTTTGTAAGTCTCAATGAAGTCATTGCTTGTCTTCTAAACTCCACTGAATGAAGATCTATCTACTCAATCTCTCCTCAAATGACAAATCTGCTGCCCCTGGAACTCATCTGGTAGATATTTGTTGCTCTACTCTACCAATTACATTCATTTTCAAAAGGAGCAACATTTTTCAGTACTCCTCTTGTGGTCTCACCAAGACCTGGTACAATTGCAATAAGACTTTTTCACTCAAATCTTCTTGCAAGAAAGGATAGCATTAATTTTGCCTTCCTAATTTCATGTTTGCAAGTGCTTATATTAAAGGCAGCCAACTGAGTGCTTAGAAGACAGTGAGGAATTAGGGTAGAGATGGGCTTGTGAAGAATGAAGAGTGCCTGAGAGCATACTGAGAGGTGGCAGAATCATTAAAGAATCAATTTTGAGGAGAAATTTAGATGCCATTGACTTTTTTTTTAAACTTCGAGTGCAAGAAGGGCGAGACTGCGCAGGCGCGTGACGTCAACAGGACAGCGCGGAGAGTTTAAAAAGGCGACCACCCTATACAGCGGGCAGTGGAGTGAGCGGTAGCAGAGTGTAGGGCTTTGGCTTCAACGGGCTTCGGCGATAAACGGGAAGAGGCGAGAGCGAAGCGCCAACTCTTTTTTCTCTCCCCCCGCCCCCCACCCCTTTCGCGAATCGGCCCGGACAGACAGGAACAGCAGGGCTCTCACAGCTAACAGTTTAAAAAGTTTGTCTGTTTGGCGAGGTAAGTGGGTGAGTAGACTTATTTTTCCTGTTTCATTCGTGTAGAATTAGATAGCATGCCTGCAGGGTTAGTGCTTTGTTCAGGGTGTCAGATGTGGGAATCCTGGGAGACTTCCAGCCTCCCTGATGCTCACATCTGCGCCAGGTGCACCGAGTTGCAGCTCCTCAGAGACCGTGTTAGGGATCTGCAGCTGCAGCTTGATGACCTACTGCTTATCAGGGAAAGTGAAGAGGTGATAGACAGGAGCTACAGAGAGGTAGTCATCCCTGGGCTACAGGAGTCAGTAGTCATCCCTAGGCTACAGGAGTCAGAACACTGGGTCACTGTCAAGAGAGGGAAGGGAAATGTCCGGATAGTGGAGAGCACCCCTGTGGCTGTCCCCCTCAGCAACAAATATCTTGTTCTGGATGCTGTTGAGGGGGATGATCTGACAGGGGACGCCCACAGTGACCGGGTCTCTGGCACTGAGCCTGGGGCTGTTGTGCAGGAGAGAAAGAGGGTGAAGAGAAATGCGGTAGTTGTGGGGGATTCCATAGTCAGGGGAACAGACAGGAGATTCTGTGAGCTTGACAGAGATACCTGCATGGTGTGTTGCCTCCCAGGTGCCAGGGTACGGGATGTCTCGGATCGGGTCCTGAATATTCAAAAGGGGGAGGGTGAGCAGCCAGTTGTCTTGGTACATGTTGGTACAATGACATAGATAGGACAAAGGAGGAGGTCCTGATGAGAGATTTCCAGGAGTTAGGAAGGAAGCTGAGAAGCAGAACCTCCAACGTAGTAATCTTGGGATTGCTACCTGTGCCACGTGCTAGCGAGGGCAAGAGTAGTTGGATCAGGCAGATGAATGCGTGGCTGAGAGACTGGTGTAGGGGGCAGGGCTTCAGATTCTTGGATAATTGGGATCTCTTCTGGGGGAAGTATGACCTGTTCAAAAAGGACAGGTTACACCTGAACCCGAAGGGGACCAATATCCTGGCGGGAAAGTTTAATAGAGCTGTTAGGGAGGGTTTAAACTAATTTGGCAGGGGGGTGGGAACCGGAATGATAGAGCGGAGGAAGGGGAAAACAGAAATAAATCTAAGATAGTGAGCAGTAAAGATGTCAGGAAAGACAGGCAGGTGATGGGGGAAATGTGTAGCCATTGGGATGAGTTACAGTGCAATAAAGTTGCAGTGAAATCAAAGCGAAAAGTACCAAATACTGGTCTTAAGGTGTTGCTTAAATGCACGCAGTGTAAGAAATGCACGCAGCATAAGAAATAAGGTGGATGATCTTGTTGTACAGCTACAGATTGGCAGGTATGATATTGTGGCCATCACTGATACCTGGCTAAAGGATTCATGTCTCTGGGAGCTGAACATCCAAGGATACACAGTGTATTGGAAGGATAGGAAGGTAGGCAGAAGGGGAGGCGTGGCTTTATTGGTAAGAAATGATATTAAATCATTAGAAAGAGGTGATATACGATCGGAAGGTGCAGAATCTTTATGGGTTGAGCTAAGGAATAGCAGGGGTAAAAGGACCCTGATGGCAGTTATTTATAGGCCTCCAAACAGCTGCAGGGATGTGGACTACAAATTACAACTGGAAGTAGAAAAGGCTTGTCAGAAGGGCAGTGTTATGATAATTGTGGGGGATTTTAACATGCAAGTAGATTGGAAAAATCAGGTCGGCACTGGATCTCAAGAGAGAGAATTTGTAGAATGTCTGCGAGATGGCTTTTTAGAACAGCTTGTTGTCGAGCCCACTAGGGGATCGGCTGTACTGGATTGGGTATTGTGTAATGAACCAGAGGTGATTGGAGAGATTGAAGTGAAGGAACCCTTAGGAGGCAGTGATCATAACATGATTGAGTTCACTGTGAAATTAGAAAAAGAGAAGCCGAAATCTGATGTGTCGGTGTTTCAGTGGAGTAAAGGAAACTACAGTGGCATGAGAGAGGAACTGGCCAAAGTTGACTGAAAAAAGATACTGGCGGGAAAGACGGCAGAACAGCAGTGGCTGGAGTTTCTGTGAGAAATGAGGAAGGTGCAAGACATGTCCAATGTGCAAGAATCTCCAAAAAAGAAGAAATTTTCGAGTGGAAAAAGGATGCAACCGTGGTTGACAAGAGAAGTCAAAGCCAAAGTTAAAGCTAAGGAGAGGGCATACAAGGAAGCAAAAATTAGTGGGAAGACAGAGGATTGGGAAGTCTTTAAAACCTTACAAGAGGAAACCAAGAAGGTCACTAAGAGAGAAAAGATTAACTATGAAAGGAAGCTAGCAAATAATATCAAAGAGGATACTAAAAGCTTTTTCAAGTATATCAAGAGTAAAAGACAGGTGAGAGTAGATATAGGACCGATAGAAAAGGATACTGGAGAAATTGTAATGGGAGATGAGGAGATGGCAGAGGAACTGAACAAGTATTTTGCATCAGTCTTCACTGAGGAAGACAGCAGGATACCGGACACTCAAGGGTGGCAGGGAAGAGAAGTGTGCGCAGTCACAATTACGACAGAGAAAGTACTCAGGAAGCTGAATAGGCTAAAGGCCAATAAATCTTCTGGACCAGATGGAATGCACCCTCGTGTTCTGAAGGAAGTAGCTGTGGAGATTGCGGAGGCATTAGCGATGATCTTTCAAAAGTCGATAGATTCTGGCATGGTTCCGGAAGACTGGAAGATTGCAAATGTCACTCCACTATTTAAGAAGGGGGCAAGGAAGCAAAAAGGAAATTATAGACCTGTTAGCTTGACGTCGGTGGTTGGGAAGTTGTTGGAGTCGATTGTCAAGGATGAGGTTACAGAGTACCTAGAGGCATATGACAAGATAGGCAGAACTCAGCATGGATTCCTTAAAGGAAAATCCTGCCTGACAAACCTATTATAATTTTTTGAGGAAATTACCAGTAGGCTAGACAAGGGAGATGTAGTGGATGTTGTATATTTGGATTTTCAGAAGGCCTTTGACAAGGTGCCACACATGAGGCTGCTTAACAAGATAAGAGCCCATGGAATTACGGGAAAGTTACATACGTGGATAGAGCGTTGGCTGATTGGCAGGAAACAGAGAGTGGGAATAAAGGGATCCTATTCTGGTTGGCTGCCGGTTACCAGTGGTGTTTCACAGGGGTCCGTGTTGGGGCCGCTTCTTTTTACATTGTACATCAATGATTTGGATTATGGAGTAGATGGCTTTGTGGCTAAGTTTGCTGATGATACGAAGATAGGTGGAGGGGCCAGTAGTGCTGAGGAAACGGATAGTCTGCATAGAGACTTGGATAGATTGGAAGAATGGGCAGATAAGTGGCAAATGAAGTACAATGTTGGAAAGTGTATGGTTATGCACTTTGGCAGAAAAAATAAACAGGCAGACTATTATTTAAATGGGGAAAGAATTCAAAGTTCTGAGATGCAACGGGACTTGGAAGTCCTCGCACAGGATTCCCTTAAAGTTAACCTCCAGGTTGAGTCGGTAGTGAAGAAGGCGAATGCAATGTTCGCATTCATTTCTAGAGGAATAGAGTATAGGAGCAGGGATGTGATGTTGAGGCTCTATAAGGCACTGGTGAGACCTCACTTGGAGTACTGTGGGCAGTTTTGGTCTCCTTATTTAAGAAAGGATGTGCTGACGTTGGAGAGGGTACAGAGAAGATTCACTAGAATGATTCCGGGAATGAGAGGGTTAACATATGAGGAACGTTTGTCTGCTCTTGGACTGTATTCCTTGGAGTTTAGAAGAATGAGGGGAGACCTCACAGAAACATTTCGAATGTTAAAAGGCATGGACAGAGTGGATGTGGCAATGTTGTTTCCCATGATGGGGGAGTCTAGTACGAAAGGGCATGACTTCAGGATTGAAGGGCGCCCTTTCAGAACAGAAATGCGAAAAAATTTTTTTAGTCAGAGGGTGGTGAATCTATGGAATTTGTTGCCACGGGCAGCAGTGGAGGCCAAGTCATTGGGTGTATTTAAGGCAGAGATTGATAGGTATCTGAGTAGCCAGGGCATCAAAGGTTATGGTGAGAAGGCGGGGCAGTGGGACTAAATAGGATAAAATGGATCAGCTCATGATAAAATGGCGGAGCAGACTCGATGGGCCGAATGGCCTACTTCTGCTCCTTTGTCTTATGGTCTTATGGTCTTATGGACTCCGTGGCAGTGGTTCAGATAAGATTGGTACCTTTAACTATCACAGAATCAGACCTCAACCCTCCTGTTAAGACATCCTTCATCCTTCAGAGAATGGCTGGGAAAACCTGAAAGGGACTTCAGAATGATAAATCGAGATTGTGAAGATAGTTGGTTGGGAGGTACATGGGAGGAACAAGAAGGCACTGATAGGGAAGTGATTGAGTCATTGGATCATTCAAGAAGTAATTTCCAGGAAGAAGATTGCTCCAGATTCCCTAGCAATGGCATGGGTAATGTTACTCTCTTTAGCTATCATGGAAGTCGGCCTCAACCCTCCTGCATAATGTGTTCAGCACCTACTCCGTATGAATACCATATACTTGGAGAATCTGAACCCAAATTTGCATATGCACTGGTGGCAACAATCAAGTTTTTTCAAATAACTCAATTCTGTATCAAATAAAGGCATTACAGTTTAATGCATTTCAGAATTTCTAGGGCAACCTGTCTCCCAAGAGTTCATTCTGAAACACATCGAAAGATGCCAAGATCACATTATTGCATGAATTAATCCCATGAATCTTTCCCTAATGACATGAATGCAGTGACCTCATGAGTAGTCAAGGATGCTACTTAAAGAGTGCTCCGAATGTGAAACTCATTTCCCAAGGGAGTAGTTAATATGGAGCACAGATGTGATTAAGAGGAAACTGGGTAAGTATATGAAGATGAGTAGGCCATGATGATAGATTCAGATGAGGTTTAAGCGGAACAAAAATGCAGTTTTTGGGAAAAACATGCCCCATGCAGATTAAGACTTGAAACAGATTTTCTGACAAGCCTCTTAACATACCAGATATTTTGTCAAGTGTGTCTTAGACTTCTTCTGTAGTTGGCCGCATAGTCTACATTTTACTCCTGTGAATAGAATCACTTCTTTCTGTTTTTTAATCCCTATATAATTGTTTGTAAGGCCAGTGAATGTAACTGTCTATGAACCTTTCAGCACATTCATTTTAATTTCTATCAATAAGGACTTCACAGACATTGACCACACCTTTATATATTTGGCACTAGTTCAGGTCTCATACCCACTTACTATGCTTTGCATATACTGTTCCCACTGGGGCATGACAACCACATCACCTTGACATATTCGTCATCACTTTCTTCTTTGCTCTAAGACAACATGAGGCAGCACAGGGAGTAGGGGCAGTTACATGTGCTAAACCCACTGGAAAGATGGTGTTGGGCATTATTGGAATGGCCATAGCTACTGGGGATCAATGACATCAGTTGATGAAACTGGCCACAAGGACACTCAAAGCTGCTACGCAGGTTATTTCTGTGGTTAAGAAGGCATACGGTGCATTGGCCTTCATCAATCGTCCGATTGAGTTTAAGAGCCGAGAGGTAATGTTGCAACTACATAGGACCCTGGTCAGATCCCACATGGAGTACTGTGCTCAGTTCTGGTCGCCTCACTGCAGGAAGGATGTGGAAACCATAGAAAGGGTGCAGAGGAGATTTACAAGGATGTTGCCTGGATTGGGGAGCATGTCTTATGAGAATAGGTTGAGTGAACTCAGCCTTTCCTCCTTGGAGCGACGAAGGATGAGAAGTGACCTGCTAGAGGTGTACAAGATGACAAGAGGCATTGAATGTGTGGATAGTCAGAGGCTTTTTCCCAGGGCTGAGATGGCTAGCACAAAAGGGCACAGGTTTAAGGTGCTTGGAAGTAGGTACAGAGGGGATGTCAGGGGTAAGTTTTTTAAGCAGAGATTGGTGAGTGCGTGGAGTGGGTTGCCGGCCACGATGGTAGAGGCGGATACGATAGTGTCTTTTAAGAGACTCCTGGATAGGTACATGGAGTTTAGAAAAATAGAGGGCTATGGGTAACCCTAGGTAATTTCTCAGGTAAGGACATGTTCAGCATAGCTTTGTGGGCCGAAGGGCCTATATTGTGCTGTAGATTTTCTATGTTTCTATGTTTCCACTGACAATCTGGGCATAAACTGATGTTAAGCATCTCAATATCATTAGAAATAGCCACACGAGGTGCTTCAGAGATACAACAAAAATCATTGGAATATGCTACGAATAAAATGTCACTGCTCAGAAATGAAGGAAAGAAATGATACCATTCTGGGAACAGGTCACATGACCCTGATGGTTGTTGATTTAAAGATAAAGAATGCCAAAACTGTGGCAAATAAGGAGACACTGGCAGAGTATGCAAGGCTAGTAAATAGCAGGAAAAGGACAAAATACAGAGAAACAAGAAACCCCAGAAAGGAAAATACAACAATGTGCACAAAATGAAAGAAAGCAATTCTGATGAAAATGACTCAGACAAAAGTGAATTGTCTTGTCTGCCACTTCATAGTGTAGAAGAGACAGATGATCGAAGAGTAATACGGATCACTCCACAAGTGGCAGGCGTGAGACTGAAAATGGAGTTGGACACAGGCTCAGCCTTAACAGTGATCTCTGTACACGACTACAAACGACTGTTTTCACACATATCTCTGAAACGAACTATTGCTAAAGACTTACACAGGACAGAAAGTGCGTACCGAAGGCAAAATTAAAATGACAGTGACCCACGGAGGTGAAACACAGCAACTGACCCTCTATGTACTTAAAAATGGAGGACCATTGTTGCTGGGACATGAATGGCTCAGGAAAATTCAGTTGGATTGGCACACCATCAAGGCACTAGTTGTGTCAGCAAAGCAGGGCAGGAAGGCTACATCTGAGAGACTGTCACAAATACTTGCTGACTCCGAGGAAGTGTTCATGAAAGACATAGGGACACTTCAGGGCATGAAGGCAAAGATTGCCATTGAGGAAAATGCATGTCCAAAATTTCACAAAGCCAGGCCAGTGCCATGTGCAATCTGTCCTACAGTAGAGGCTGAGCTGAAAAATCTGGAGCATACTGGGGTCCTGTCAAAGGTGGATTGGAGTGAATGGGCCACACCTATTGTTCCAGTGATGAAGAAAACCTCCAGCACAAAACCAGGAAAACCAAGCAAGGTGCACATATGTGGTGACTTTAAAGTGACTGTTAACCCAGTTCTCTGCACAGTACAGTATCCTCTACCTCGTATTGAGGACATCTTTGCTTCCCTGTCAGGAGAGGAACATTTCACAGAAATTGATTTGACCCAGGCTTACCTTCAAATGGAAATTGAGGAAGCATCCAAGAAATACCTGACAATAAATACACACAAAGGACTTTACCAGTACAACAGGTTGGTGTTTGGGATAGCATCAGCTCCTGCAATCTGGCAAAGGGCAATGGACCAGGTCCTGCAGGGGATTTCAGGGACTCAGTGTTACCTGGATGACATAATTGTCACTGGCAAAGATGACGACGAACATCTTTCTAACCTTGAACAAGTGCTCATCAGGTTACGAGAATATAGGCTCAGAGCTAATTGACAGAAATGTGAGTTTTTCAAAAAGGAAATCTCATACTGTGGCCATGTGATCAACAAGGATGGTTTACACATGTCTCAAGACAAGGTAGAAGCGGTGCTTAAGGCACCACCACCTGAAAATGTGTCTCAGCTATGAATATATCTCAGACTAGTGAACTATTACCACACGTTCTTGCCTAACCTATCCACAGTCCTACACCCACTAAATGCATTATTACAGGCAGGGGCACAATGGAAGTGGACTGAGAGCTGTGAGAAAGCGTTTCAAGAAACTAAAAGACGCATAACTTCAGAAGGGGTGCTCACGCACTTTGACCCCTCCTTACCAATCCAACTGGTTTGTGAAGCCTCATCCCATGGGATAGGAGACGTGTTATCGCACCTGCTGGATAACACAGTTATCCTGATGGATAACACATCAGTTTCCAGATGGCTCCAAAAGACCAATAGCCTTTGCCTCAAGAATGCTAACTTCAGCTGAACGCAACTACACACAGATTGACAGGGAGGCCTTAAGCCTCATGTGGGGAGTCAAGAAATTTAGTCACTACCTGTATGGCCAAAAGTTTACTCTGTTGACTGACCGTCAGCCTCTCGTGTCAATCTTCAATCCAAGAAAAGGCATTCCAGTGATGACAACACGAAGGCTACAGCGATGGTCCCTTTTCTTAGGAGGTCACAGGTACGACATCGAACACAAGGGGACCAAGCAACACGGCAACGCAGATGGTTTGTCACATTTACCACTGCCCACTTCCGAGGTAACTACATAAATGGATTCAGCAGAGATCTTTCACACAACAATAGTTGAACGATTACCAGTAACAAACAGCCTCATTGAAAGGGAAACACGCAATGACCCTACGTTGTCAAAAGTGTATGACATCACGGTAAAGGGATGGCCAACGCGGGGTAACACACTGTTTCCAGCCTTCTCAGCGAGGAAGGAGCAGTTGTCAGTGTGTCGGGGAACACTAATGTGTGGCTCACGAGTTGTGGTTCCTCCCAAGCTACGCACCAGAGTGCTGGAGGAACTGCACAAGGGGCACCTGGGTACCGTGAATATGAGAAGTCTTGCCCGTGCCTATGTGTGATGGCCAGGAATCGATAAACAAATAGAAGGTGTGACCAAGAACTGCTCTGGATGTCAAAAGATCCAGAACACACCACCGCAAGCCCCTCTCCATCCATGGCAGTGGCCCTCATTACCATGGCAGCGAGTGCACATCGACTTTGCTGGACCAGTCATGGACTCTATCTTTTTCTTTCTTTTCTTTTTAAATCTTTTTATTAATTTTTCAAAATTATAAACTCAATAACAAAGTTGGTACAAAGAGATTGGAAAAATGTTCATCAGCATATATAAAATGAATTTTAAGTAACATAGATATAAAAGACTTCCAAACTCATAATGAGATTAAACATTAAAAAAGAAATAAAAAGAAAAAAATATATATAAACAAAAAAAAACCCAAAAGAAAAAAAGACCCCCCCCCAAAAAAAACAAAACAGGGCTAGACCAACAGCTTGTATCAGACACATTCAATAATGTCATTAACTCCGCTCCTCTCATCATATAATTTAAGATTAGAAAAAAGATTCGGAAAGGTCAGATTACAGATTATCAGGTCAGATTATCTTTTTAATCGCCGTTGATGCACATTCCAAATGGCCAGAGGTCATCAAAATGAAGACAACCACATTGGAAAAGGCCATTACAGTTCTGAGGGCCATGTTCGCCAGGAATGGCATACCAGAACAAATCTGCACAATGGATGACAATTTGTCTCTGAAGAGTTCCAAAGTTTTGTGAAGAACAATGGAATCAAGCACTTTACATCAACTCCTTACCATCCATCCACAAATGACTTGGCAGAAAGACTTGTAAGGACATTCAAGAAAGCCCTCAAGGCAAGGGACAGCGAAAATCGACAACTACAACACAAGATAGACAGCTTTCTCCTTGCCTATTGTAATGCAGTACATGCAACCACTAATCAGACTCCAGCGATGATGTTTCTGAACAGGAACCTGAGGTCCCGCATGGATCTTCTCAGACCAAATGTACGGTGTGATGTAGAGAACAGACAGTTCAAACATTTGAATGCTAAGTCAACACAGAGCTTCAATGTGGGACAGTCAGTTCTTGCATGGGATTACCGAACTGAAAAGTGGCAGCCGGGTATAATTTCTGCCATAGACAGGCCACTGATGTATAGAGTACAGGTGGGAGAGAATGTATGGAGACAGCATGTGGACTGAATCCTGGATGCTCAGGTGAAAAACTCAACAACACCTTGCCCGGACTCCTATGGCATAGAAGCACATCATATGGATCAAATCCTGAATGCTCAGGTGGAAAACACAGCAACACCTTACCCGGACTCCCCGGACATAGAAGCAAACACTTCTGATGTGACCACATCAGCCTCATCCGCAAATAAGCCTGTTATCGGTGCTGTGGACCCACCTGATGTACCTGTGGAGACTCATTTCCCAAATCAAACTTTGCACGGCAGACGTTACCCAGAGAGGCAGAGAAGGCCCCCCCCCAGAGACTTCAGTTATAATAATAATAATTATTATTATTATCACATTACTTTGTTATAATTTCATATTATTAAATTACTAATTAAACAGTTGGTGGGCGTTTGTATATTAAGGGTACACATACAGTATTTGTTTAGCACAGTGGCGCTAAAAAACAAAACAGTTGATACACTTTTAAAATAAAAAGGGAGGAGTGTACCATACAGCCTACTGTATAATATGGGACTACTTTATGTCGTAGTAACACGTTATTGAGCATGTGCTATTAGGCGCGTATTGATCTCTATATATGCGTTCAGTTCGGGTTCTGTAAGTAAAAGCCCATGTTAACTTAGCTCTAGTCTCTAGCGTTTTTATTAATGATATTGTTGTGTAACCTGGCCACATACGGAACAGGAGTTTAAGGAGCTAGGTGCTAAGTTAAAGGGCAGGACCTCCAGGGTTGTGATCTCAGGATTGCTGCCCATGCCACATGCTAGCGAGGCCAGAACTAGGAAGATTATACAGTTTAACACATGGCTGAGGAGTTGCTGTAGGAAGGAGGTCATGAGATTTTTGGATAATTGGGGTCTCTTCGAGGGAAGGTGAGACCTGTACAGAAGGGACTGTTTGCACCAGAACTGGAAGGGGACATATATCCTAGCAGGAATACTACAGAGTAGGATTTAAACTAGGGTTGCGGGGGGCTGGGAACCAGAGTGTCAAAACAGTTAGTGGAGAGGTTGTGGAGATTGATGTTGGTAAGATCTCAGACAAAGTCAGGAATCAAAAGGTTGAGCATGGTGTGACTAGTGCCCTGAGCTGTGTATACTGTATTTCTACTCATGAAGTATCGTAGGAAAGGCAGATGAGCTCAGGGTGTGGATCAACATCTGGAATTGTGATATTGTAGCCATTATTGAGACTTGGTTGCAGGAGGGACAGGAATGGCAGTTCAATATTCCAGGGTTCCATTGTTTTAGACAGAGAGGGAGGGAGTAAAGGAGGATGGGTGGTGTTGCTAGTCAAGGAAAATATCACAGCAGTGCTCAGTCAAGAAAGACTGGAAAACTCGTCTGATGAGGCATTGTGGGTTGAACTGAGGAATAAGAAAGGTATGACCATGTTAATGGGGCTATGACTACCCAGCTGTCCTAGGGACTTAGAGGAACAAAATTGTAGAAAGATTGCAGACTGTTGCAAGAAACATAAAGTTTGTTATAGGAGGTGATTTTAATTTTACACATATTGACTGGGACTCCCATAAAGAGAGTATTGTATTTGAATGCACACAGCAAAAGGAATAAAATGGACGATCTTGTAATTCAGCTACAGATTGGCAAATATGACGTTGTGGCCATCTCTGAAATTTGGCTAAAGGATGGCTGCCATTGGGAGCTGAACGTCCAAGGATATACGGTATATCGGAAAGATAGGTTAATAGGCAGAGGGGGTGGTGTGGCTCTATGTACAAGAAATAATATTAAATCATTGGAAAGAGATGACATAGGATTGGAAGGGGTAGAGTCTCTAAGGGTTGAGTTAAGAAATGACAAGGGTAAAAGGACCCCAATGGCAGTTGTATACAGGCCTCCAAACAGCAGCCGGGATGTGGATTACAAGTTACAGCAGGAGATAGAAAAGCCGAGTTAGAAGGGCAATGTCATGATAATTGTTGAGGATTTTAACATGAAGGTGGATTGGGAAAACGAGGCCGGTACTGGACCTTAAGAGAGAGAATTTGTAGAATATCTAAGGGATGGCTTTTTAGAACGGCTTGTTGTTGAGCCCACTAAGGGTTCAGTTGTGCTGGATTGGGTGTTGCGCAATAATCTGGAGGTGATAAGAAAGCTTAAGGTTAAGGAACACTTAGGGAACAGTGATCACAATATGATCGAGTTCACATTGAAATTTGAGAGGGAAAAAAATAAAATCCAATGTGTCGGTATTTCAGTGGAATAAAGGAAATTACAATGGAATGAGAGGGGAACTGGCTGAAGTTGACTGGAAAGGAACATTTGCAGGAAGGACAGCAGAGCAACAATGGCTGGAGTTTCTTCGAAAAAATGAGGGAAATGCAGGACAGATATATTCCAAATAAGAAGAAATTTTCAAAAGGAAGATGGACACTACCATGGCTGACAAGTGAAGTCAGAGCCAAAGTAAAAGCAAAAGAAAGGGTAAACAAGGAAATCAAAGCTTGTGGAAAGATAGAGGATTGGGGAGCTTTTAAAAGCTTGCAGAAGGAAACTAAGAAGGTCATTTGGAAGGAAAAGATGAATTATGAGAGGAAGCTACTGGTAACCTATATCAAAGAAGAGACTAAAAGCTTTTTTAAGTATATAAAGGGTAAAAGAGAGTGGAGGGTAGATATAGGACCAATAAAAAGTAACACTGGAGATATTGTACTGAGAGATGCAGAGATGGCAAAGGAACTGAATGCATATTTTGCGTCAGTCTTCACAGTGGAAGATGTCTGCAGTATACTGGACATTCAAGAGTGTCAGGGAAGTAAAGTTTGTGCAGTGAAAATTACGACTGAGAAGGTGCTCAGGAAGCTTAATGTTTTGAGGGTAGATAAATCTCCTGGACCTAATGGAATGCACCCTCGAGTTCTGAAGGAAGTAGCTGGAGAGATTGCAGAGGCATTAAAAATGATCTTTCAAAAATTGATAGATTTTGGCATTATATCAGATGACTGGAAAATTGCACATGTTACTCTGTTATTTAAGAAGGGTGGGAGGCAGCAGAAAGGAAACTATAGACCTGTTAGTCTGACATCAGTGGTTAGGAATTTGTTGGAATTGATTGCTAGAGATGAGATTACGGAATACCTGGAGGTACATGACAAGATAGGCCAAAGCCAGCATGGGTTCCTGAAGGGAAAATCCTGCCTGACAAATCTACTGCAATTCTTTGATGAAATTACAAGCAGGATAGACAAAGGAGATGCAGTAGATGTTGTGTACTTGGATTTTCAGAAGGCCTTTGACAAGGTGCCGCACATGAGGCTGCTTAGCAAGATAAGAGTCCATGGAATTACAGAGAAGTTACTAGCATGGGTGGAGTTTTCGCTGGTTGGCAGAAAACAGAGAGTGGGAAATAAAGGGATCCTATTCTGGCTGACTGCTGGTTACCAGTGGAGTTCCACAGGAGTTGGTGTTGGGACCGCTGCTTTTTACACTGTTTGTCAGTGATTTGGACTAAGGCATTAATGTATTTGTGGCTAAATTTCAAGTCAAGTCAAGTCAAGTCAAGTCACATTTTATTGTCATTTCGACCATAACTGCTGGTACAGTACACAGTAAAAATGAGACGTTTTTCAGGATCATGGTGCCACATGAAACAATACAAAGACTACACTGAACTACGTAAAACAACACAAAAACTACACTAGATACGGACCTACCCAGGAATGCATAAAGTGCACAAAACAGTGCAGGCATTACAATAAGTAATAAACAAGACAATAGGCACAGTAGAGGGCAGTAGGTTAGTGTCAGTACAGGCTCTGGGTATTGAGGAGTCTGATGGCTTGGGGGAAGAAGCTGTTACATATTCTGGTCGTGAGAGCCTGAATCTTCGGTACTTTTTCCAGATGGCAGGAGGGAGAAGAGTTTGTAAGAGGGGTGCGTGGGGTCCTTCATAATGCTGTTTGCTTTGCAGAAGCAGCGTATGGTGTAAATGTCTGTAATGGTGGGAAGAGAAACCCTGATGATCTTGTCAGTTGACCTCACTATCCACTGCAGGGTCTTGCGATCCGATATGGTGCAATTTCCGAACCAGACAGTGATGCAGCTGCTCAGGATGCTCTCAATATAACCTCTGTAGAATGTGGTGAGGATGGGGACTAGGAGATGGACTTTTCTCAGCCTTTGCAGAAAGTAGAGACGCTGCTGGGCTTTCTTTGCTATGGAGCTGGTGTTGAGAGACCTGGTGGGATTCTCCGCCAGGTGAGCACCAAGAAATTTGGCGCTCTTAACGATCTCTACGGAGGAGTCGTCGATGTTCAGCTGAGGGTGTTCGCTCCAGATCCTCCTGAAGTCAACAACCATCTCTTTTGTTTTGTTCACATTCAGAGACAGGTTGTTGGCTCTGCACCAGTCCGTTAGTTGCTGCACCTTCTCCCTGTATACTGACTCATCGTTCTTGCTGATGAGACCCACCACGGTCGTGTCATCGGTGAACTTGATGATGTGGTTCGAGCTGTGTGTTGCAGCACAGTCCTGAGTCAGCAGAGTGAACAGCAGTGGACTGAGCACACAGCCCTGGGGGACCCCCGTGCTCAGTGTGATGGTGTTGGAGATGCTGCTTCCAATCCGGACTGACTGAGGTCTCCCAGTCAGGAAGTCTAGGATCCAGTTACAGAGGATCCAGTAGGGATCCCTACTGGGATCAGTAGGCTCAGCTTTCCACTGCTGGGCCCAGTAGGCTCAGCTTTCCAATCAGGTGCTGAGGAATGATTGTGTTGAATGCTGGACTGAAGTCTATGAACAACATTCGAACGTACGTGTCTTTTTTGTCCAGGTGGCTTAGGGCCAGGTGGAGGGTGATGGCAAGGGCGTCGTCTGTTGAACGGTTGGGAGGGTACGTGAACTGCAGGGGGTCCAATGAGGAGGGCAGCAGGGTCTTGGTGTGCCTCATGATGAGCCTCTCGAAATACTTCATGATGATGGATGTGAGTGCGATGGGACGGTAATCGTTGAGTCAGGACACTGAAGACTTCATCGGCATGGGGAAGAAGGTAGCGGCCTTGAAGCACATAGGAACGACGGCGCTGCTCAGGGAGATGTTGAAGATGTCAGTGAGAACCTCTGCTGGCTGGTCTGCATATCCTCTAAGCACTCTGCCAGGAATATTGTCTGGTCCAGCAGCCTTCCGTGGGTTGACCCTGCGCAGGGTTCTCCTCACATCGGCCACGGTAAGACACAGCATCTGGTCGTTTGGAGGAGGGGTGGCCTTCCTCGCCACCACGTCATTTTCTGCCTCAAAACGAGCGTAGAAGTTGTTCAACACATCTGGGAGGAAGCAATCACCAGCACAGTCAGGTGATGTTCTCTGTAGTTGGTGATGTCCTGAATGCCCTTCCACATGTGTCATGTGTCGCCGCTGTCCTGGAAGTGGCTGTGGATTTGCTGGGAGTGTGCATGCTTTGCCTCTCTGATGGCCCGGGACAGTTTGGCCCTTGCTGTTGTTGGGGCTGCCTTATCGCCTGCTCTGAAGGCAGAGTCACGGGTCCTCAGCAACCATTCTTAAGCCATGATCCACTTATAAGAGAGGCTACTGTGAAACTAACAGTCACTCTGAGTGAGGTGCAGAAGTCAGTGACTGAAACTGGAGATGAAGTCCATGGCTCCACAATCTCTAACGCCTTGCCCAAAAAGGGTACTTGTGAAAGAGTGGCAAGGGAGAAGCCCTGGCTTAAAAAAATCAGCATATTCTTGCCTGTAAAGTCTTTATAAAGCATCACTTAGAAGATACCATAAACATGTGGAAGAAATTATTGTGGTCGGAAGAGATTAAAGTGGGGCATTTCTGGCCTCAACACCAAGTAGTATGTGTGACATATATCTAACACTGCGCATCAGCCAATTAACACCATCCCTAAAAGTATGGTGGGGATAACGTACTATGGGAATGCTTTCCAGCTTCAGGGACCAAAATTGCAGAAATTGCCAGGGCCCTAGCAGAGATATTTAAAACACCCTTAGTGACAGGAGATGTACCAGAGGATTGGAGGATAGCCAATGTTGTTCAGCTGTTTAAAAAAAGGCTCTGAACAGAAACCAAGAAATTATAAGCTGGTGAGACCGTTGTTACTGTGATATATAAGGAGGGTTTGGATGTGAATGTGGGAGGTATGCTTAGTAAGTTTGCAGATGACATGAAAATTATTAATGTTATAGATTGCAAGGAAGGTTGTCTAAAGCTATAGCAGGATACAGATCAGATAAAAAGTTAGTAGATGAAATTTAGTTCCAACCAACATGGGGTGACATTTTTTGAGAAGTCACATAGGGGTAGGACATGTCCAGATAAAGAATGTCAATGTGCAGAGAGTCCAAACAATAGTTCACTGATAGAGGCAACACAGATCATAAGGGTAATGCAGAAGGCAGAGGCATGATTGCCTTCAGGGTAGGGCATTGAATATATGGAGCATTGCAAAACACTAGTTAGGATGCACTTGGAGTACTGTGTGCAGTTCTGGTTGATGCTGCATAAGAAGGTTGTGACTGAGCTAGGGAAAGTGCAGAGGAGATTTGCCGTGGTGATGCCAGCAGTAGAGGACTTTAGTAATGGAGAGAAATTAGATGGGCTGGGGTTGTTTACCCAGATGAAGAGGAGGCTGAAGCATATGAGATCATGTAAGGCATAGACTGGGGAGATAGTTTGAATCCTTTATACTGTGGTACTGGTGTCAAAAAGAAAGGAAGAATCAATCTTTTGGAGGAACTCAACATGTCAACAGCATTCATGTTGGGAAAAGAACAGTCAATGTTTCAGGTGCAGACTGAGAATGGAAATGAAAGACAGCCAGCTGAAAGAGGAGAGCAGAGTGAGCCAGTCAGCCATTGGTGGACTGAGAAAGAGTGAAGGATAACAGGCAATTGGAGCCAGGTGAGAGATATGCGGTGTAAAGGAGGAGTAAGCCAAGAGGGTGATAAATGGGGAAACTGATAATGAAGATAATAATGGAAACCATTAAGAGAGATGTACACACAACATCTGAGGATACATGAAATCAGGGAGACCTCTAGTGTCCCTGTAGACTACAAATGTGGGAATTGTGTCTAACTAAATCTCCAGACTGATCACATGACACAGCTGGAGTTGGAACTAGACCACCCAAAATGTTAGGGTAAAATTGCTGAGTTTTAGTAAGACGGTCACGCCTAATGTACTACCAGGAAAGGAAAAGAGAATAGACAGAGTATTCCCCTGTGGTCATTCCTCTTGAAACAAGTATACCATTTTGGATACTATTATGGAAGAATGACTGTTCAGGAGAAGACAGCAGAAGCCAGGTCTGTAGCAGCAGGATTGGGCCTGAGGCTCAATGGGGAAGGGTGAAGGCAAACAGGTCTGTCGTGATAGTGGACTTGATAGTTGGAGGGGAGCAGTAGATTCTGTAACCACAAAAGGGATTCCAGAATGGAACGTTGCCTCCCTCATGCCAGGGTATAGGGCACCAGCTATAGAGCTACAAGGGAAAGGATGTTGTTGTGCACATTGGCCCAAATGACATGGGTAGCGAAAGGAAGAATGTGCTGCAGACTGAATATAGGGAGTCAGGGAAAGAATTGAAAAGCAGAATCTTGAGGGTAGTAATCTCTGGACTACTTCCAGTGCCATGTGCAAGAATAGTAGGATCTGGCAAATGAATACATAGCTGTAAAGTTGGGGTAGGGTACAATGTTTCTGCTTTTTGGACCATTGGAATTTATTCTGGGACAGAGGTGAGCTATACTAGAGGGATGGTTTATACCTTAACTGGAGGGGGACCAATATCCTGGTGGGCAACTTGCTGGTGCTACTAGGGCGTGTTTACTCTAGATTAGCAGGTGGGAAGGATCCCAAGCATCAAAGAAGCAACTGAGAGGTTGGAAAGTGATGAAGAAGTCGGTGATAGTAGGTTCATTAGGGATATCAGGCAGAAGATGACAGGGAGTAAGGAAGGCCCATTGGATTACATTGCATTAATTTGGAAAGCAACAATCGGACTGTGCCATTATGACCAATGTGACTATGGGAGGACAGTACTGGCATCCTGTTCCAGGGGACAGGTTCCTTAGGCAGGCTAGAGGTGGAGGAAAGAGAGTCAAGGGAGTTGCGTGTTTGATTAAGGTGGAACAGACTCGATGGGCTAAATGGCCTGATTCTCCTCCTGTGTTTCATGGTCACAGCATAAAGCTGGAGTCAGGGATGAAATTACTGAAAGAGAGACAGTCTAAGATTGGTTAGACATGACTTGCCACATACAAAGCCATGCTGATTATCCTTAGTCAGTCCCCGTCTGTCTTATATTTCTGTTCCCTTAGAATGCGTTCCAATAACTTTCCCACTACTGATGTCGGGCTTACAGGCCTGTAATTTCCTGGCTTGTTCTTAGAACCTTTCTTAAACAATGGACAATTAGCTGTCCTCCAATCCCCTGGCACCTCACCCCTGGCTCAGGGTGATTTAAACATCTCAGCTGGAGCCCTTGCAATTTTTGCACTAACCTCCCAGGGGGTCCGAGAGAACACCTTATCAGGCCCTGAGGATTTATCCATTCTAACTTGCCACAAGACAGCAAACATCACCCCCTCTGTAATCTGTATAGGATCCTTAACCTTTCTGTCTATCTCCCAAGTACAAACGGTACATACAGATGCAAAAAACTCCAGTTAAGATCTCCCCCATCTCTTGGAATCATCGAGGTTGTGAGTTCAAGGCCCATTCTAAAGATTCATTTGAAACTCAAAGCAATATTGATGAAATGCACTGTCAGAGCTGTTGTGTTCTGAAACAGACGTTAGGTCTTCACTGTGGAATTTTAAAGTCACGTGGGACTGTTTCAAAATAGAGCTGGGAATTTCTCCAATACTTATCCCAGAACTAAAGCAGACAATCTGACTGCAGTTGCATTTCCTGTTTTGAGCCCCTGACAAATACAAACTGGGTATTATATTCGTTACTTTAATACATTTAGGGCACGTGGCCAAGTGGTTAAGGCGTTCGTCTAGTGATCTGAAGGTTGCTAGATCGAGCCTCAGCTGTGACAGCGTGTTTGTTTCCTTGAGCAAGGCACTTAATCACACATTGCTCTAGTCTATGTGAGGAGTGGCGCCCCACACAGACTTCCAATCTGCGCCTTGTAAGGCATGAAAATGCCCGATGCTGGCCTCTCACGGTCTGAGTCGACATTCCCTAATACATTTTGAAAACACTTTATTTTGTTGTCAATGGTTTTGTTCAGTCCTGAGCTATGTATGAATGCAAATGCATATCACTTACATAGTTGCTTTCATGTAAAAGATGTCACAAAACGTTTTTCGTAAATGTTCTACTTGAGCAAGTATTAAGACTTTATTTCCTAGAATGTAGAAGATCGAAGGAAATTTGATCGAGGTTTACAAATTCTGAGGGTATAGACAAGGTAAATACAAGCAGGCTTTTTCCACTATGATTGGTGGGGATACAACTAGAGGTTAAGAGTGAAAGGTGAAATTGTTAAAGGGAACATGAAGGGAATCTTCTTCACTCTGAGGATGGGGAGAATGTGGAATGAGCTGCCAGCGCAAAAGGATTTCAGCATTTAAGAGAAATTTGGATAGGTCCATGGATGGGAGGGGTATGGAGGTCAATTCCCTGCATCAGGACTGATGCAGGTTTTCAGCCTGAAACATTGACAATTTCTTTACTCCCATTGATTCTGCTTAACCCACTGAGTTCTTCCAGCAGATGGTATTTTGCTTGAAATTAAAATAGACCAGATTTGTAAACAAACAGTGCTGCCGACAAAACACAAGCTAATCTAAGATATAGGTTGTAAACTGGCATGACCAGGAGATATTCTCATATACATCAACTAAACTTAAAATAAAGGAGATATGTTGCATCAAACCAAGTAGCAGATCTCTTCAGCTTAAATGATTTTGCATTATTGTGATAAGGGATCAAGGAAACTTCCAGACTAGACTTATTTTGTCAGATCATCAGCATATTGTGCCTTCACAACAGGAATTTTGGATATCTGGGTTCTCTGTCCTCAGAAGCTTTTCAACCATCCATGTGAATTATTGTCCCAGGAAAGGTATCTAGACATTCCATGGTATCCTGTCAGTTACAGAGTGCTCCTACTTTAAATAGACATTCAAAGCACCCATTTGTTAGACACTGAATCCTGAAGTAAACAATACCATTGTGCTGTTGAACTTTGTCTCAAATAACTTGATGCTTTCTTTGTTCTTCAGGGTAAAAAAAGTTGCTTCTCTCTGAGGTTGAACTGATTTAACTTAGAGGATCTCCAAGATAATACCAACTCGGCGTGGTAAGTATATGAACCAGCTACAGTCTCAGAGAGCCTCAGTCACAGTCACAACAGGTAACATGGATAATTTGCCTGCAACAATTCAGGAAGCATAGTACATTCTTTGTAATTTTATCAATCTTGCATATTATTCTTTTATTTCTATAATACAGTATTCAGGATTGATAAAATTTTATTCATCAACTAACTTAGTTTATAATGAATGGTGTTACGTACCCCGTAACTGGGTTGCCAAACCAGCAGAAATGGATCACTCAGTTGCAGTCTGGATTACTAGAACTAAGAAAGTTTTATTAAAGAAATAAGCAACACAGTACTCTAATCAAAAGGATAATAAATGCAACAGTTCAGCAATGATAAACACACATGTACACAGAATTAAGATAACAGGATTAATCAAGCTCTATCGTTGTCTAAGGGTAAATGACCAGTTTCAAAGTGACGCAAAGTTCAGTTCAATTTAGTTCAGTTCAGTTCGCAGTAATCGCTACGGTGCCGATGGGCAGTGGGGGGGAAGAAGAGAGGGAGAGTAAAAAACGAATGAATATTCAAGGCTTCCACACAGACCTTCGCAGTCAGCTTTCGGGCGAGTCCTTTGTGATGTCATCTGAGGTCACCGACCGTGACCCCTCCGTTTCCAGATACGATCGTTTCTCTGCAGTGAACCGGGCACCCAGGCAAGGGTGGACACACACCAGGTTCCCGCCGATCGTGCCTTTCCACCCTGTGCGTCTATGGCTTGTCCCGCGACCAGCCGTCCAAAACTTCCCACCGACTTGTGGGAGACGCACCGCTTCCAGGGTCTCGTTACCTCGGGGTGTCGTGTATGTCCTGCCTTAGCGAACCTGTCCCTTTTTATCCCCCTGCTGGGGTATCGCCTGTCCATCACTTCAAACAGTTCAGGGTTCAAAGGGGGAGCCGATCTTGACAGCTCTCCTTCCGTTACTCTCTCCCGTCCCTTCATTAACATCTCCAAATGCTGCTCCATTGTTTTCCTTATCTCTCTCTCTCCTGAAGACAGGTGGCAGACCAACTGCTGATCCCACTGGTGCCAGCACAGGACAGCTACACCGTAATCTATGTGTATTCTTGTCACAATGGCAACATGCTGATCAATACTGCAACTTACTAATGTGAAAATCAAATATTGTGGATGCTGAACAAGCTTTTAATAATTGAATCACCATTTGAAATTTAGACTTTTTTCTACTTATTTATGCAAGCTAGGATTTGTATGATTCTTTTTATCCTTTACAAGAAATAAGATGTAGAGCATGCATAAACCTCCTGAGCAACATTATCCAACAGTGTTTTCAATTTCTCACTTACAGAACTTGTCAAAAATGTTGCTATTATCTCTGGTTTAGTAATCAAATGCACAGAGCAGTAAAGTTAGGCTTCTATTTATTACATGACTAGCTAGCCAAAAAATTACGGCCAGGCTAATAGTATAAATGGGTGTGTATATGACAACAGTTTTGCAATACCTGGGTGAGTTGCATTTCAGTGGAATTTGCTCTGACTGCTTATCTTTGATTAACCTGAGTAACAATGCCAAGTTGCAGTGCATGGCTTCAGCTACAATACAAATGGATTCTGAATTTCAAAACCTCACAGGCATTCATGCCCCTTAAACAGACCCGCAATAAAATGAAAGTTATACATTTCATGAACTAGGAAACAATGAAAAGAGCACAATCTGGAGAAATTCCTCCACCATCAACACTGCCCTTAACAACATCTCTTCCATTTCATGCACATATGCTCTCACCTTACCCTCCAACTGCCCTCCCAGGGATAGGGTTCCTCTTGTCCTCACCTACCACCTCACCAGCATCCACGTACAGCACATAATTCTTCGTAACTTCTTCCATCTCCAACAGAATCCCACTACCAAATGCCTCTTCCCCTCCCTCCCCCAATTTTCTGCATTTCACAGGCATCACTCCCTATGCAACTCCCTTGTCTATTTGTCCTTCCCCACTGGTCTCCCTCCTGGCACTTATCTTTGCAAGCGGAAAAAGTGCTACACTGGCTCCTACACCTCCTCTCTCACCACCATTCAGGGCCCCAAACAGTCCTTCCAGGTGAGGTGACACTTCACCTGTGAGTCTGTTGGGGTCACTAACTGTGTCTGGTGCTCCCAGTGTGGCCTTCTACATATCGGTGAAACCTGACATAGATTGGGAGACTGCTTCGCTGAGCATCTACGCTCCACCCACCAGAAGAAGTGGGATCTCCCAGTGGCCACCCATTTTAATTCCACTTCCCATTCCCATTCCAATATGTCAATCCATGGCCTCCTCTACGGTTGCAATGAGGCCACACTCAGGCTGGAGGAGCAACGCCTTATGTTCCATCTGGGTAGCCTCCAACCTGATAGCATGAATGTTGATTTCTCAAACTTCCAGTAATGCTCCTGACTTTACCATTCTCCACCCTCCCTCCCTCCCTCCCTCACCTTATCTCCTTGCCTGCACATTACCTCCTTCTGGTGCTGCTCCCCCTTTTCTTTATTCCACAGCCTTCTGTTCTCTCCTATCAGACTCCCCTTTCTCCAGCCTTGTATCTCTTTCACCAATCAACTTCCCAGCTCTTTGCTTCATCCCTCCTCCTCCCGGATTCACCTATCACCTTGTGTTTCTCTCTTCCTTCCCTCCACCTTTTAAATGTACTCCTCATCTTTTTTTTCTCCAGTCCTGCCAGAGGTCTCAGCCCGAAAAATTGATTGTATCTTTTTCCATATATGCTGCCTTGTCTGCTGAGTTCCTCTGGCATTTTGTATGTGTTGCTTTGATTCCCCATCTGCAGATTTTCTCTTGTTTATAATCTGGAGAAATGTTTGTATATTTGTTTTGTCAGTAATTCAAAGTGAAAGCTAGTTTTGACATTTTAAAGCTGAATGTTGCTCTGACTGCTTTGTTGGTTCATACCCATTCAGTTGCATTTGATTTTAGCCCCGATATCTAAACAACAGTTCCTAAGAACTCTGCCACTTTGTCTTTATCAATCATAAGTTGCCAAAGGAACTGGATGGAGTGATAAGGAGGAGACAGTGTAAGAAAGAGTGCCAGGAGGTGAAAGGAAGGGGTTAAAATAAAACATGTTTTGATATAGTGCAGATGATGCAGCAAAAGAAAGTGTCAATTGCTTTACGACCCGTTAAACCAGGTATGCTGAGACATACCATCGACATGTGTGCTCCTCAACCAACACTGAATTGTGAGCAATAGGTGCAATATCTATTACCTTAATTATAATGTACATGAACTTTATGTAGGGAATAGCTCTCAGTCAAAGTGTTGTTAAGTTGAACCGCGCTGGAGTATAGCACACTGGTGCAGATAGTGGCACTAGTCCTGAGCTACAGGGCAGCCTATATAGGGTTTGCAGCTTCTCCACATTCCCAGCTTGGGGCCCATGGACACCTTGCTTAATGGTATTAATCCATGGCATAAAAAAGGTTGGGAACCCCTGTCCTAGATATTCTGGTTTCCTCGCACTTCCAAAAGATCTATGAGTTGGTATGTGCATTGGCCACTGTAGGTTGTCCCCAGTGTGAGTAGATTTGAGGTAGAATTAGCAGGGGGCATTAGTTAGCATTAGTGCAGGATTGGAATAGTTGGATGTTTGATGGTTATTGACTCAGTAGATGAAAAGGCTGTTTCTGTTCCACATGACTCCATGATTCTTCTGCTCTAAAAGACCATGGTCTCTCAATGCTTCTCTCTCCAGTCATTCACAATCCAAACTCTACCTGCAAGCCATGACAATATATCCTTCCTATCACCTACTATTATGGCTTGTGGTTTGATACAGATCCCCAAATCTGGGTGTCTCCAAGGAATCCTCCGACCTCCTCTGACCACAAGTGCAGTTCCACATGTGCTTTGATGACTTTGCCCATGGAGTTGAGGGACATGTCATCTTCGGCTACCTAGCTTCAGGATTATTCCAGGTTATTGCTCTTCATTTTTTTCCATGTTTCATAGTTTCCTGCACAAGAAAGTCAACTAAATTGCATACTCAAAGAAAGTAGAAAGAAGAGCTGTCAGAGTGGGCATGAGCATTTGTAGGTATTGCAAGACTGCTTTCTGTTCTCCCTGACAACTCTTGTTACAACTACATAATTGCAACCTGAAGGTTATACACAAAGAAAATGCCCCCTGCAGGCGCTACTTTTTACCAATCAGTCCATGCTTCCCCGCGCCCCCCCCCCCCACCGCACTGGTACCCAGGGAACTCTCCCAAACTTCCCCCATCATTACACATTCATCCATATGAGGTTGCTCATATTATGGTATGTCCCATCAAGAGCAGCATGCTAGTATCATTCTTGGTGGGTTAAATTGTGACTGCTGTAAGAAATACAACATGTAGTCCAGGCACGCCATGCGGAAAGTGACATACAGCCCAACAATGCTTTCCTGTGCTGAAACAAAAGAAAAATTTTTTTTAAACCCTCAGAAAGTCTTGCAACATCTGAGGAAAGAAAAGCAATAGATGCTTTAGGTCATCTCATAGAATAGGCTAGCTACCAACATCCACTATGAGCCAACAAATATCCACTGCTACCTTAATTATTCTGCCCCCAGCATGTTTCATGTAGGGGCTTCACTCTAGTTTAAAATCCTTTATCTCTATCATATTTGCTCCATGGAGCAGTATGGTAGTGTAGTGGTCAGCACAGTTCCTGATGCTGTCTGTAAGGAGTTTGTACATTCTCCCCATGACCACGTGGGTTTCCTCTGGGTGCTCCAATTTCCTCCCACAGTCCAAAGACATAGCAGTTGGCTGGTTAATTGGTCCTTGTAAAATTGTCCTATGATTAAGCCAGGGTTAAATTGGAGACTGCCGGCCTCAAAGAGCCAAAATGGCTTATTCTGTGCTTTATCTCAATAAATAAATGAACTGCGCTGGTTTCCTTGGCTGCGGAATTCTAAGGAAGACACACTCTGGTCCCAGCAGACCGGTGAGATTGAAACGGCTCTCCCATCCAAACCCCTGTTTGTGTGGATGTTGTGTAATTTGCTACCCTTTTACAACTCATTGCCAAGAAACAACACAGCACACTTCAGATGGTGAAAGGAATTATATTTATGAATCTTAACTAAAGGGCTAGTAAAGAAAAGAAAGAAAAACCAAAAGGGCACATAATAATTAAACAGTCGAACATGCACCAATTGGAGCTCGATTCACCGATCCTCGGTCAATCTCGCTGCCCGGCTCCAGCGAATCACGGTCCCCACCGGGTCATATCCTATGATTGGTTCTCTCCAACATCTTCTCTCTTTATCTCCCTCCGAACAAAGGACCCAGCTCATATTTCAAAGCACCTGTTATCTCTAACAAGAACCCAAACACTGCTTCTACAGAAGGACCATTACGTTAGCAGTGAACCCTTTCCTGGATTGTTACATAAGTAATGAGACATTTCCTAAGGTGTCTCAGAAGTATCTTCCTTCTTTCTGAACCATGGTCTCCCCTGTGTGATGGTTAATGGAGACTTGGATGCATCTCAATTATTGCTCTTCTTCTTTCTGTTTGTTGTTTTTACCTTCCACCATATTAATTTACAATTATAATGTTTGATCCTTTGCTATCTCTGCAAATTTGATGAAGGGTCATTTGCACAAGTACATGAATGCACAAGTGCAATGAAAACCTCACTTGCAGCAACATCATATCTACGGGTTCATAAAAAACACATAAACATAACATTATGTAGAGTATTTACAAGAAAGAACAAAACTAGATTTAAAAAATCAAGGTCCATTTTAGTACGAAGTGGTCAAAATGCTCATAAACTCCAGTGATTAGAGTTGATAGCTGTGTGGCCGAATGGAGATATATCTCTACCAAAGGAGGTGTAAGGCACTCCTTCCCTCTGCTAGACTGCAGGTCACCCTTGGGCAAGGTGTAGCACCTACTTAGTAACACCCCACCCCCGGCCCCCAGTCAGGCAGCAGATGGTCGATGGTCGTATGAGCAGCTGGTGCAGATCACAAGTCCTGGTTATGCAGCCGCTGACACCAGGCAGATAGTATTGATAATGGCTGGGTCACCATCTTGTAAAGACACTGCCCAGAGCCCGGCAATGGCAAGCCAGTTCTGTAGCATTTGCCAGGAACAATCCCCCATGTCATACGATATGGCACAATATGATGACGATGAAGTGCAAAGAGATGGTGTGGCCCATATTTCTAATGCAACTCAATATTTTGCATTGGTCAAAATCTTCAGGCAGTAGTTGCTGATTGGCTTGTTACATTAATTAACTTGCTGTTTGCAATACTCAATCAAAATTTCATAATTCCCCATTGAAGCAGTAATGGCAAAATATCCTGACAGCCATCTTACTTCGTTTAGTTGTCTAAATGACAAAACATCAGATTCTGTGACATTAGCTAATTCTTCTCACTTACCTTTTTTAACTGGCAACCTGCTGAACATTGTATACACTGTTCATAGCGGTGTTTTTATATCTATCATACTTTTTTCCATGTGTTATCTGATCCCAGGTCCTGCCTGTGTGCAATGCAATGTCGCTCACAGATGTTTTATTGCTTTTGAAGAATTTGCTGCCACATTATTATCCTTTCCAAGCATAACATCTTCCCCATCAGACATGAATGTTACCATTTTTTCTAGTATTAAGATTGTTGTTGATATGAATTTTTTATTATCTCAACAATAGTGATACATGCAGTTAGTTCCAAAATACCCACAAACATAGTCTTATAGCAAGTGTCCTTTTCCAGTTGAAACTTAAAATGCTAAATTAACATTTTTGGTACAGAAATGTCTGTACTTTCATCGGCAATTAGTGTCTGGAATGCAAAATTCCGCCATTCTTCCTTTACCTATTTCTGAAGCACAAAGCTGACCACTCAACAAATTCAAATACATAGTTCTTGCTGCACCAGCTCTCTGGTATATTTACATATTAGGCCACATATACATGAATTTCTTGCATGGAATGTACAGTAGTATTAATTTTACTGACCAATTCGATCGCATCAGAGTTAGATTTCTTTTGCACATCTTGTTTCACGTTTGCTTTAGCCATGCCTACTCATGACTGTGTGGCTTGACTTAGCTCAAATGCCATCTATAAATTTGTTGATGATGCAACCATTATCAGCAGTATGTCAGAGGGTGAAAAGAAGGGCATAGAGGAGGGAGGTACAGTATACCAACTAGTTGAATGGTGTCACAACAACAACTTGTACTCAACGTCAGGAAGACGAAAGGGCTGATTGTGGACTTCAGAAAGGGTAAGTTGAGGGAACACAAACCAATCCCCATAGAGGGATCAGAAGCGGAGAGAGTGAGCAATTTCAAGTTCCTGGGTGTCAAGATCTCTAAGGGATCTAACAAGGTCCCAACATATTGAAGCAGCTATAAAGAAGGCAAGACAGCAGCTATATTTCATAAGGAATTTGATGAGATTTGATTTGTCAACTAAGACACGTGGAAACTTCTACAAATGTACCCTGGGGCACAATCTGACAGGCGGCATAACTGTCTGGTGTGGGGGTGGTGGTGGTGGGGGGTTATTGCACAAGATCGAAGTTTCAGAGGTACATTTAATGTCAAAGAAATGTGTACAATATACATACTGAAATACTTTTTCTTCGCAACCATCCATGAAAACAGAGGAGTGTCCCCAAAGAATGAATGACAGTTAAATGTTAGAGCCCCAAAGTCCCCACCAGCTCCCCCCCTCCCAAGCTTAAGCGGCAGCGAGCAACAATCCGCCCTCCCCCACCAGCAAAAAAAGCATCGGCACCCGCCACCAAGCACTCAAGCATGAGTAAACCAACAGCAAAGACACAGTCTTGCAGTTACCCCAAAGACTACTTGTTCACCCAGTATTCGACATACCACAGGCTCTCTCTCTCCCTAATAAGGGAGAAAGAGATGTCTCCGTTTCACAGCGAGAGGGGAGAGATAACAAATAACCCGCTGGTTTATGATGTTAAAAATCTGTTGCGTCGTTTTTTCCAAGCTCTGTGCCCAAAGATCTCAGGTCTCTGGGCATGTAGCCTAAGATCTTCCATCTCCCACAATACACTGATCTCCTGCCCGGACACCGACCTTTGATCCACACCATCTCCAGAGCCATGAAATCTTTGTCCTCTGAAGGCGAACTGAGCTCTTAGACCGAGCCCTTGGCGTGCTGAATAACGGCCAGTCGTGAAACACAAGAGTGGGTCCCATTCCCACAAAGAACCGAAGTCAGCGTGTAACTCCAGGGCAGGGTCTGCAAAAGAACCCTGAAAGGGAAAAATAGAGATATTAAAGACAGAAACAGAGCTGGTTCCAAAGGTGCAAGCAAAGGAGTCGCCATTTGGCGCCGTTAATCTTCCTAAGCTCCTCTTCCTAAGTAAGTTGCAGAAACTTGTTAGATTAGTCAGTTCCACAGTGGGTACTTGCCTCAGTAGTATCCAAGACATCTTCAAGGAAAACGTGACGTCCATCATTAAGGACCCTACTAATCAGGACATGCCTTGTTCTCATTGTTATCATCAGGAAGGAGGTAGAGAGGCCTAAAGGCACACACTCAGTGATACAGAAACAGCTTCTTCCCCTCTACCATACAATTTCTGAATGGATATTGAACCCAAGGACACTACCTCATTAATTTTTAAGTGCTTTTTTGCACTACTTATTTTAACTTAACTACTTAATAGTCATACATATACTTAATGTAATTCAGGTTTTTCCTCTATATTTATTTATCACGTATTTCATTGTACTGTTGCCGTAAAGTTCCCAAATGTTACGACATATGCTGGTGATATTAAACCTGATTCTTGGAGTTGCACGGTTCTTTTTGTTTTGTAAATTAGTAACTGCATCTGTATGAATTTTCTGGTTGAGATGACATTTTAAGTAATCTAACTTCGAATCTTTCCATTTTTTACAATAAAGAAACCAGTTCCAACTTTCACTTCTGCAAAAATGGTGAGTACAACATCACCAGTATCTTGATAATGTAAAAATTGTGTGAATTGTTATTGTTTGTTTTTAATGCAAAGATAATAGTTCCAGATCTATCAGATGCAAAAGCCTTAGACCTTAAATTTTGTATAAGCATTGTTCTTCAAAGCATTTAAATCTTGTTTTGCTTTTCTTTTCAATATCCTCAAGATACTAAAAATTATGATTATTATTGTCTAAGAATATAAAAATAATAATTAATTTTTGAAAAATGTAACACGATAAATCAAAAAAATTATAATTTTAATAAAATAATAAACAGTCAAGCAATTTTACCTTTATTAATTTTTTTTCATTGTTCTAACAACTTTTTAATTAAATCATCAAGGTCGGTGACCAGTGGAAATGAATAAATAGTCAAAGTTTTGGGTCGAGATCTTTTATCAGGACACATTTTCACATATCCTGATGAAGGATCTCAGCTGGAAGTTTGACTGTTTACTCTTCTCCATAGATGCTGCCTTGACCTGCAGAGTTCTTCCAGCATTTTGTGTGTGTGTGCTATTTTCAAGTGTATTTGTTAGAAATATGTAGCTTGAATTTTCTTTTTTGATTACCAATAATAAACAAAAATACCCAAGTTTTAAATCAAAGCTTTCTTTACTTTATTAGAATGATAAAGCCATGTGTAGGTTAATATGTTTTATATGCAACATAGGGTTGTAAAAAGAGGCAAGCGGTGTGCTTGCCTTTATTGGTTGGAGTATTGTATACAAAAGTTGGGAAATCATGTTGCAGTTCTAGAATACTTTGACTGCGCCACATTTCTTGTATTCTGAGCAGTTCTAGCTACCAAATTACACAAAGGATGAGAAAGCTTTGGAGAGGCTCAACGGGATATTGCCAGGGTTAGATCTACAAGGACATGTGCACAAACTTAGACTATTTTCTCTGGAGCATCAGAGGTTGAGGGGAGAGTTGATCTGAGTTTGTAAAATTATGAGAGACAGAGATAGAGTAGATAGTCAGAATCCTTTCTGCAGGGTGGAAATGTGAAATAACAGAGGATGGAGCTTTAAGATGAGATGGAGAATGTAGCTAGGAGATGTGTGGATAAGTTAGAGTGTGGTAGGTGCCTGGAACACACTGCCAGGAAGCAGATATTGTAGTGTCATTTCAGAGTTTTTTAGATAGAAAGATGAACATGCAGAGAGGCATGTGGGAACTGTGCCAGCAGTTAGAATTAGTTTAATTTGTCATCATGTTGGCACAAATATCATGCACTGCAGAGCCTGTTCCTGCGTTGTACTCTTTTATGTTCAATATTCTATAGCGTTGCCAGCACCGGAGTGCTTGAGTTACAAGAAGAGAATGGATAGGATGGGTCTGATTTCCCCAGAGCAAAGGAGCCTGAGGGATGACCTTATAGAAAGTCATGAGGGGAAGGGACAAGGTTGATGGTTGTAGTCTTTTCCTCAGGACATGGGATTTTAAAACTAGAGGGCATAGTCTTAAAGTGAGAGGGAAAAGATTTAAAGGGGATCTGTGAGGCATGATTTCTGGGGATGAAGTTTTTCACACAGAGGGTTGTGAATATATGGAATGAACTACTGGAAGATATGATAAAGGCAGTGATATTTAGTTTGAGTAAGTGTGTTATAATTACAGAGAAAATAAACATACATCAGAACTCCAGTTATACAGTATATCTCAATCAGAGGTCTTCTCTCAATGAACATAATATTTCGCTGCTTATACACACGACCTTGGTATCAAACTGATATCTTATTTCTATGAAAGTGGCAAGCATGATATCTCTTTATAAGCAAGAGAAAATCTGCAGATGCTGAAAATCTGAGCAACAAACACAAAATGTTGGAGGAACTCAGCAGGCCAGGCAGCATTTATCGAAAGAAGTACAGTTGACGTTTCGGGCCAAAACTGGCAAGACTCAGATATTTCAGATTCCTGGAGATGTCAGGGTGCTGATCAGATATGCTTTCAAACTTTTTTGGATGTGTGTGGATATTTAAGATGTCTTTCAAATCTTAACAATGGGGCAAGAGATGCCGAGCATACAAAAAATAATCGTATAAGTGTTGGATTTAGAATGAGAGAATGTCACTCATAATAAATGACCATTTTTTCCATCATAGACTCAACTCTTCCATAAGCTTAGCTGGCCTAGGAGAAGTCCAGTATTAAAGAAAAGCTGGCATTGATGGTGCCTTTCATCGTCCTCAGAAGTACTTCACTATCAATCACAAAATTGCTGGTCGGGAATACACCAGGCAATTACTTTGCCGTTGCTGTAAATATACTTTACGGTGGCTGGTCAGGAATGCACCGGGCAGTTACTTTGCCGTTGCTGTAAAAATACTTTACGGTGGCTGGTCGGGAATGCACCGGGCAGTTACTTTGCCGTTGCTGTAAATATACTTTACGGTGGCTGGTCGGGAATACACCGGGCAGTTACTTTGCCGTTGCTGTAAATATACTTTACGGTGGCTGGTCGGGAATACACCGGGCAATTACTTTGCCGTCGCTGTAAATATACTTCACGGTTGCTGGTCGGGAATACACCGGGCAATTACTTTGCCGTCGCTGTAAATATACTTCACGGTTGCTGGTCGGGAATACACCGGGCAATTACTTTCCCGTCGCTGTAAATATACTTCACGGTTGCTGGTCGGGAATGCACCGGGCAATTACTTTGCCGTCGCTGTAAATATACTTCACGGTTGCTGGTCGGGAATGCACCGGGCAATTACTTTGCCGTCGCTGTAAATATACTTCACGGTTGCTGGTCGGGAATGCACCGGGCAATTACTTTGCCGTCGCTGTAAATATACTTCACGGTTGCTGGTCGGGAATACACCGGGCAATTACTTTGCCGTCGCTGTAAATATACTTCACGGTTGCTGGTCGGGAATGCACCGGGCAATTACTTTGCCGTCGCTGTAAATATACTTCACGGTTGCTGGTCGGGAATGCACCGGGCAATTACTTTGCCGTCGCTGTAAATATACTTCACGGTTGCTGGTCGGGAATGCACCGGGCAATTACTTTGCCGTCGCTGTAAATATACTTCACGGTTGCTGGTCGGGAATGCACCGGGCAATTACTTTGCCGTCGCTGTAAATATACTTCACGGTTGCTGGTCGGGAATGCACCGGGCAATTACTTTGCCGTCGCTGTAAATATACTTCACGGTTGCTGGTCGGGAATGCACCGGGCAATTACTTTGCCGTCGCTGTAAATATACTTCACGGTTGCTGGTCGGGAATATACTGGGCAATTACTTTGCCGTCGCTGTAAATATACTTCACGGTTGCTGGTCGGGAATACACCGGGCAATTACTTTGCCGTCGCTGTAAATATAAAGTTCACGGTTGCTGGTCGGGAATGCACCAGGCAATTACTTTGCCGTCGCTGTAAATGTTTTTGAACTTTCTTTTGCTCAAGTTCAAGTCCTGGAGAAGACTCCCATAGCAACATGGAAAAAGGAGTCAACTCCTTTGAAGCTCTTCTACCATTCAATGAGATAATAACTAAAATTTAACCAGTCTTTCAATACCTCTTTTCACTCACATACCTAAATAATTGGATATCAAAACCAAGCTTAAAAAGGATAACTAAGCTCACAGCAATAGACACTTGCAAATGTAAGTCCTTCCTAACTTTAGGAACCACTTCCTCCTGAAAGGCCTGGCCCTGATTTTTAGATATGCCCACTTATCCTAGACTTCCCAAGCAGCAGAAATATTTTCTCTTTATCTATTATGACTATATCTCTTAATATTTTGTAGATTACAGTGAAATTACATCGTATCATGCCGACTTGGGTTTTAAAAGAATAGATGCAGAGATAGTGGTTGAAGTTTTTCAAAACTTACTGAATCCCAGAAGGGTACCACTGGAGTGGAAACCAACAAATATAATTCCCTTGCAACACACACAAGTGCAAGTGTGGCAGGTGACAGAAAGTCCAAGACTTCTCCCATTCCTTTCCAGTCCTGATAAAGTGCCTTGGTCCAAAACATTAACTGTTTACTCTTTTCGATAGCTGCTGTCTGACATGCTGAGTTCCTCCAGCATTTTGTGTGTGTTGCTTTGGATTTCCAGCACCTGCAGACTTTCTCATGTTATTCCCTTGTTCAACACAGTAAGCTACAATCTATTTAGTTTAACATTAATTTGTTGCCAAGATGAGAAAAGGAGGAAACCAGAGGTCCATGAGCTAGTCCTCTTCGGAGGACTAGAGGTGGAGAGGGTCAGCGACCCTTGGTGTTATTATTTCAGAGGACTTGTCCTGGCCCAGCACGTAAGTGCAATTACAAAGAAAGCTGCAATGGTCCAGTCCGGGAAATCTGCATTCCGGTACACGGTCCAGTCCGTGGACTCCGGACTCCGGGTCTTCCGGCTGTCCCTTGTTTCATTTGGGCTTATTCATAGGCACCTGATGCTCGTCTTGGGGCTGGGAATATAAGTGGCCCTGGGGTCGAGTGTGGGTGCTGGTTTGTCTCGTCAGTATCCCGTCCTTGCCTCTGTGGGCCAAGTCAGGCTGTCTTTGCTGTTACCCTGCGGTTGGATCTGTCCCTTCCTGTCCTTGTCTCTGTTGGGTAAGCCAGACCGTCTTTGCCGTTACCCTGAGGCTAGACTGTTCCCTTCCCTTCACCTTCCTCCTTAAGCCTCGCCCTGCAGCCTGGTCAAGTTCTACTACCAGAGCGAGACTGGAGCCTTGTTGTGTCAAGATAAGGAACTGTCTATCATTGAGTTGGAACTGTCTCTGTGTCTACGGCTTCGCTAGGTAGGTCTGGCTGTTTGCTGCGACCTAGTGTTGGGAACCATCTCTGTGTCCACTCCTTCGTTGGGTAGGTCCGGCTGTTTGGCGCTAACTTGTGTTGGGAACCGTCTCGTCATGTTCAACATTCTGTGTCGTGCCCTGGCCCCAAGTCCTGTTCCCAAGGAGGAGACCTGGCTCTGTGTTCCATGTCCCTGTGTTCCTATCTCTCAAGTCTATGGCTCCGTGTTCTGCGTTCCTGTCGTCCCAAGTCCAAGGTTCTGAGGTTCCTGTCGTCCCAAGTCCAGTCTTCGTGTTCTCATCCTGTCCATGTGTTTCGTCCTGTGCTGGAGTTCCCTCGTCTTGCCCAGGAGTCTCTCGTTCTGTCCTGTAGCCTTGCCCAGTCTTGTCTCCCAAGACCATGTCATGTCTTCGCCTAGTTCCGGAGTACACACCCAAGTCAAGACCCAGTTTCTGGTATTGCAAGACTGCTTTCTGTTCTCCCTGACAACTCTTGTTACAACTACATAATTGCAACCTGAAGGTTATACACAAAGAAAATGCCCCCTGCAGGCGCTACTTTTTACCAATCAGTCCATGCTTCCCCGCGCCCCCCCCCCCCACCGCACTGGTACCCAGGGAACTCTCCCAAACTTCCCCCATCATTACACATTCATCCATATGAGGTTGCTCATATTATGGTATGTCCCATCAAGAGCAGCATGCTAGTATCATTCTTGGTGGGTTAAATTGTGACTGCTGTAAGAAATACAACATGTAGTCCAGGCACGCCATGCGGAAAGTGACATACAGCCCAACAATGCTTTCCTGTGCTGAAACAAAAGAAAAATTTTTTTTAAACCCTCAGAAAGTCTTGCAACATCTGAGGAAAGAAAAGCAATAGATGCTTTAGGTCATCTCATAGAATAGGCTAGCTACCAACATCCACTATGAGCCAACAAATATCCACTGCTACCTTAATTATTCTGCCCCCAGCATGTTTCATGTAGGGGCTTCACTCTAGTTTAAAATCCTTTATCTCTATCATATTTGCTCCATGGAGCAGTATGGTAGTGTAGTGGTCAGCACAGTTCCTGATGCTGTCTGTAAGGAGTTTGTACATTCTCCCCATGACCACGTGGGTTTCCTCTGGGTGCTCCAATTTCCTCCCACAGTCCAAAGACATAGCAGTTGGCTGGTTAATTGGTCCTTGTAAAATTGTCCTATGATTAAGCCAGGGTTAAATTGGAGACTGCCGGCCTCAAAGAGCCAAAATGGCTTATTCTGTGCTTTATCTCAATAAATAAATGAACTGCGCTGGTTTCCTTGGCTGCGGAATTCTAAGGAAGACACACTCTGGTCCCAGCAGACCGGTGAGATTGAAACGGCTCTCCCATCCAAACCCCTGTTTGTGTGGATGTTGTGTAATTTGCTACCCTTTTACAACTCATTGCCAAGAAACAACACAGCACACTTCAGATGGTGAAAGGAATTATATTTATGAATCTTAACTAAAGGGCTAGTAAAGAAAAGAAAGAAAAACCAAAAGGGCACATAATAATTAAACAGTCGAACATGCACCAATTGGAGCTCGATTCACCGATCCTCGGTCAATCTCGCTGCCCGGCTCCAGCGAATCACGGTCCCCACCGGGTCATATCCTATGATTGGTTCTCTCCAACATCTTCTCTCTTTATCTCCCTCCGAACAAAGGACCCAGCTCATATTTCAAAGCACCTGTTATCTCTAACAAGAACCCAAACACTGCTTCTACAGAAGGACCATTACGTTAGCAGTGAACCCTTTCCTGGATTGTTACATAAGTAATGAGACATTTCCTAAGGTGTCTCAGAAGTATCTTCCTTCTTTCTGAACCATGGTCTCCCCTGTGTGATGGTTAATGGAGACTTGGATGCATCTCAATTATTGCTCTTCTTCTTTCTGTTTGTTGTTTTTACCTTCCACCATATTAATTTACAATTATAATGTTTGATCCTTTGCTATCTCTGCAAATTTGATGAAGGGTCATTTGCACAAGTACATGAATGCACAAGTGCAATGAAAACCTCACTTGCAGCAACATCATATCTACGGGTTCATAAAAAACACATAAACATAACATTATGTAGAGTATTTACAAGAAAGAACAAAACTAGATTTAAAAAATCAAGGTCCATTTTAGTACGAAGTGGTCAAAATGCTCATAAACTCCAGTGATTAGAGTTGATAGCTGTGTGGCCGAATGGAGATATATCTCTACCAAAGGAGGTGTAAGGCACTCCTTCCCTCTGCTAGACTGCAGGTCACCCTTGGGCAAGGTGTAGCACCTACTTAGTAACACCCCACCCCCGGCCCCCAGTCAGGCAGCAGATGGTCGATGGTCGTATGAGCAGCTGGTGCAGATCACAAGTCCTGGTTATGCAGCCGCTGACACCAGGCAGATAGTATTGATAATGGCTGGGTCACCATCTTGTAAAGACACTGCCCAGAGCCCGGCAATGGCAAGCCAGTTCTGTAGCATTTGCCAGGAACAATCCCCCATGTCATACGATATGGCACAATATGATGACGATGAAGTGCAAAGAGATGGTGTGGCCCATATTTCTAATGCAACTCAATATTTTGCATTGGTCAAAATCTTCAGGCAGTAGTTGCTGATTGGCTTGTTACATTAATTAACTTGCTGTTTGCAATACTCAATCAAAATTTCATAATTCCCCATTGAAGCAGTAATGGCAAAATATCCTGACAGCCATCTTACTTCGTTTAGTTGTCTAAATGACAAAACATCAGATTCTGTGACATTAGCTAATTCTTCTCACTTACCTTTTTTAACTGGCAACCTGCTGAACATTGTATACACTGTTCATAGCGGTGTTTTTATATCTATCATACTTTTTTCCATGTGTTATCTGATCCCAGGTCCTGCCTGTGTGCAATGCAATGTCGCTCACAGATGTTTTATTGCTTTTGAAGAATTGCTGCCACATTATTATCCTTTCCAAGCATAACATCTTCCCCATCAGACATGAATGTTACCATTTTTTCTAGTATTAAGATTGTTGTTGATATGAATTTTTTATTATCTCAACAATAGTGATACATGCAGTTAGTTCCAAAATACCCACAAACATAGTCTTATAGCAAGTGTCCTTTTCCAGTTGAAACTTAAAATGCTAAATTAACATTTTTGGTACAGAAATGTCTGTACTTTCATCGGCAATTAGTGTCTGGAATGCAAAATTCCGCCATTCTTCCTTTACCTATTTCTGAAGCACAAAGCTGACCACTCAACAAATTCAAATACATAGTTCTTGCTGCACCAGCTCTCTGGTATATTTACATATTAGGCCACATATACATGAATTTCTTGCATGGAATGTACAGTAGTATTAATTTTACTGACCAATTCGATCGCATCAGAGTTAGATTTCTTTTGCACATCTTGTTTCACGTTTGCTTTAGCCATGCCTACTCATGACTGTGTGGCTTGACTTAGCTCAAATGCCATCTATAAATTTGTTGATGATGCAACCATTATCAGCAGTATGTCAGAGGGTGAAAAGAAGGGCATAGAGGAGGGAGGTACAGTATACCAACTAGTTGAATGGTGTCACAACAACAACTTGTACTCAACGTCAGGAAGACGAAAGGGCTGATTGTGGACTTCAGAAAGGGTAAGTTGAGGGAACACAAACCAATCCCCATAGAGGGATCAGAAGCGGAGAGAGTGAGCAATTTCAAGTTCCTGGGTGTCAAGATCTCTAAGGGATCTAACAAGGTCCCAACATATTGAAGCAGCTATAAAGAAGGCAAGACAGCAGCTATATTTCATAAGGAATTTGATGAGATTTGATTTGTCAACTAAGACACGTGGAAACTTCTACAAATGTACCCTGGGGCACAATCTGACAGGCGGCATAACTGTCTGGTGTGGGGGTGGTGGTGGTGGGGGGTTATTGCACAAGATCGAAGTTTCAGAGGTACATTTAATGTCAAAGAAATGTGTACAATATACATACTGAAATACTTTTTCTTCGCAACCATCCATGAAAACAGAGGAGTGTCCCCAAAGAATGAATGACAGTTAAATGTTAGAGCCCCAAAGTCCCCACCAGCTCCCCCCCTCCCAAGCTTAAGCGGCAGCGAGCAACAATCCGCCCTCCCCCACCAGCAAAAAAAGCATCGGCACCCGCCACCAAGCACTCAAGCATGAGTAAACCAACAGCAAAGACACAGTCTTGCAGTTACCCCAAAGACTACTTGTTCACCCAGTATTCGACATACCACAGGCTCTCTCTCTCCCTAATAAGGGAGAAAGAGATGTCTCCGTTTCACAGCGAGAGGGGAGAGATAACAAATAACCCGCTGGTTTATGATGTTAAAAATCTGTTGCGTCGTTTTTTCCAAGCTCTGTGCCCAAAGATCTCAGGTCTCTGGGCATGTAGCCTAAGATCTTCCATCTCCCACAATACACTGATCTCCTGCCCGGACACCGACCTTTGATCCACACCATCTCCAGAGCCATGAAATCTTTGTCCTCTGAAGGCGAACTGAGCTCTTAGACCGAGCCCTTGGCGTGCTGAATAACGGCCAGTCGTGAAACACAAGAGTGGGTCCCATTCCCACAAAGAACCGAAGTCAGCGTGTAACTCCAGGGCAGGGTCTGCAAAAGAACCCTGAAAGGGAAAAATAGAGATATTAAAGACAGAAACAGAGCTGGTTCCAAAGGTGCAAGCAAAGGAGTCGCCATTTGGCGCCGTTAATCTTCCTAAGCTCCTCTTCCTAAGTAAGTTGCAGAAACTTGTTAGATTAGTCAGTTCCACAGTGGGTACTTGCCTCAGTAGTATCCAAGACATCTTCAAGGAAAACGTGACGTCCATCATTAAGGACCCTACTAATCAGGACATGCCTTGTTCTCATTGTTATCATCAGGAAGGAGGTAGAGAGGCCTAAAGGCACACACTCAGTGATACAGAAACAGCTTCTTCCCCTCTACCATACAATTTCTGAATGGATATTGAACCCAAGGACACTACCTCATTAATTTTTAAGTGCTTTTTTGCACTACTTATTTTAACTTAACTACTTAATAGTCATACATATACTTAATGTAATTCAGGTTTTTCCTCTATATTTATTTATCACGTATTTCATTGTACTGTTGCCGTAAAGTTCCCAAATGTTACGACATATGCTGGTGATATTAAACCTGATTCTTGGAGTTGCACGGTTCTTTTTGTTTTGTAAATTAGTAACTGCATCTGTATGAATTTTCTGGTTGAGATGACATTTTAAGTAATCTAACTTCGAATCTTTCCATTTTTTACAATAAAGAAACCAGTTCCAACTTTCACTTCTGCAAAAATGGTGAGTACAACATCACCAGTATCTTGATAATGTAAAAATTGTGTGAATTGTTATTGTTTGTTTTTAATGCAAAGATAATAGTTCCAGATCTATCAGATGCAAAAGCCTTAGACCTTAAATTTTGTATAAGCATTGTTCTTCAAAGCATTTAAATCTTGTTTTGCTTTTCTTTTCAATATCCTCAAGATACTAAAAATTATGATTATTATTGTCTAAGAATATAAAAATAATAATTAATTTTTGAAAAATGTAACACGATAAATCAAAAAAATTATAATTTTAATAAAATAATAAACAGTCAAGCAATTTTACCTTTATTAATTTTTTTTCATTGTTCTAACAACTTTTTAATTAAATCATCAAGGTCGGTGACCAGTGGAAATGAATAAATAGTCAAAGTTTTGGGTCGAGATCTTTTATCAGGACACATTTTCACATATCCTGATGAAGGATCTCAGCTGGAAGTTTGACTGTTTACTCTTCTCCATAGATGCTGCCTTGACCTGCAGAGTTCTTCCAGCATTTTGTGTGTGTGTGCTATTTTCAAGTGTATTTGTTAGAAATATGTAGCTTGAATTTTCTTTTTTGATTACCAATAATAAACAAAAATACCCAAGTTTTAAATCAAAGCTTTCTTTACTTTATTAGAATGATAAAGCCATGTGTAGGTTAATATGTTTTATATGCAACATAGGGTTGTAAAAAGAGGCAAGCGGTGTGCTTGCCTTTATTGGTTGGAGTATTGTATACAAAAGTTGGGAAATCATGTTGCAGTTCTAGAATACTTTGACTGCGCCACATTTCTTGTATTCTGAGCAGTTCTAGCTACCAAATTACACAAAGGATGAGAAAGCTTTGGAGAGGCTCAACGGGATATTGCCAGGGTTAGATCTACAAGGACATGTGCACAAACTTAGACTATTTTCTCTGGAGCATCAGAGGTTGAGGGGAGAGTTGATCTGAGTTTGTAAAATTATGAGAGACAGAGATAGAGTAGATAGTCAGAATCCTTTCTGCAGGGTGGAAATGTGAAATAACAGAGGATGGAGCTTTAAGATGAGATGGAGAATGTAGCTAGGAGATGTGTGGATAAGTTAGAGTGTGGTAGGTGCCTGGAACACACTGCCAGGAAGCAGATATTGTAGTGTCATTTCAGAGTTTTTTAGATAGAAAGATGAACATGCAGAGAGGCATGTGGGAACTGTGCCAGCAGTTAGAATTAGTTTAATTTGTCATCATGTTGGCACAAATATCATGCACTGCAGAGCCTGTTCCTGCGTTGTACTCTTTTATGTTCAATATTCTATAGCGTTGCCAGCACCGGAGTGCTTGAGTTACAAGAAGAGAATGGATAGGATGGGTCTGATTTCCCCAGAGCAAAGGAGCCTGAGGGATGACCTTATAGAAAGTCATGAGGGGAAGGGACAAGGTTGATGGTTGTAGTCTTTTCCTCAGGACATGGGATTTTAAAACTAGAGGGCATAGTCTTAAAGTGAGAGGGAAAAGATTTAAAGGGGATCTGTGAGGCATGATTTCTGGGGATGAAGTTTTTCACACAGAGGGTTGTGAATATATGGAATGAACTACTGGAAGATATGATAAAGGCAGTGATATTTAGTTTGAGTAAGTGTGTTATAATTACAGAGAAAATAAACATACATCAGAACTCCAGTTATACAGTATATCTCAATCAGAGGTCTTCTCTCAATGAACATAATATTTCGCTGCTTATACACACGACCTTGGTATCAAACTGATATCTTATTTCTATGAAAGTGGCAAGCATGATATCTCTTTATAAGCAAGAGAAAATCTGCAGATGCTGAAAATCTGAGCAACAAACACAAAATGTTGGAGGAACTCAGCAGGCCAGGCAGCATTTATCGAAAGAAGTACAGTTGACGTTTCGGGCCAAAACTGGCAAGACTCAGATATTTCAGATTCCTGGAGATGTCAGGGTGCTGATCAGATATGCTTTCAAACTTTTTTGGATGTGTGTGGATATTTAAGATGTCTTTCAAATCTTAACAATGGGGCAAGAGATGCCGAGCATACAAAAAATAATCGTATAAGTGTTGGATTTAGAATGAGAGAATGTCACTCATAATAAATGACCATTTTTTCCATCATAGACTCAACTCTTCCATAAGCTTAGCTGGCCTAGGAGAAGTCCAGTATTAAAGAAAAGCTGGCATTGATGGTGCCTTTCATCGTCCTCAGAAGTACTTCACTATCAATCACAAAATTGCTGGTCGGGAATACACCAGGCAATTACTTTGCCGTTGCTGTAAATATACTTTACGGTGGCTGGTCAGGAATGCACCGGGCAGTTACTTTGCCGTTGCTGTAAAAATACTTTACGGTGGCTGGTCGGGAATGCACCGGGCAGTTACTTTGCCGTTGCTGTAAATATACTTTACGGTGGCTGGTCGGGAATACACCGGGCAGTTACTTTGCCGTTGCTGTAAATATACTTTACGGTGGCTGGTCGGGAATACACCGGGCAATTACTTTGCCGTCGCTGTAAATATACTTCACGGTTGCTGGTCGGGAATACACCGGGCAATTACTTTGCCGTCGCTGTAAATATACTTCACGGTTGCTGGTCGGGAATACACCGGGCAATTACTTTCCCGTCGCTGTAAATATACTTCACGGTTGCTGGTCGGGAATGCACCGGGCAATTACTTTGCCGTCGCTGTAAATATACTTCACGGTTGCTGGTCGGGAATGCACCGGGCAATTACTTTGCCGTCGCTGTAAATATACTTCACGGTTGCTGGTCGGGAATGCACCGGGCAATTACTTTGCCGTCGCTGTAAATATACTTCACGGTTGCTGGTCGGGAATACACCGGGCAATTACTTTGCCGTCGCTGTAAATATACTTCACGGTTGCTGGTCGGGAATGCACCGGGCAATTACTTTGCCGTCGCTGTAAATATACTTCACGGTTGCTGGTCGGGAATGCACCGGGCAATTACTTTGCCGTCGCTGTAAATATACTTCACGGTTGCTGGTCGGGAATGCACCGGGCAATTACTTTGCCGTCGCTGTAAATATACTTCACGGTTGCTGGTCGGGAATGCACCGGGCAATTACTTTGCCGTCGCTGTAAATATACTTCACGGTTGCTGGTCGGGAATGCACCGGGCAATTACTTTGCCGTCGCTGTAAATATACTTCACGGTTGCTGGTCGGGAATGCACCGGGCAATTACTTTGCCGTCGCTGTAAATATACTTCACGGTTGCTGGTCGGGAATATACTGGGCAATTACTTTGCCGTCGCTGTAAATATACTTCACGGTTGCTGGTCGGGAATACACCGGGCAATTACTTTGCCGTCGCTGTAAATATAAAGTTCACGGTTGCTGGTCGGGAATGCACCAGGCAATTACTTTGCCGTCGCTGTAAATGTTTTTGAACTTTCTTTTGCTCAAGTTCAAGTCCTGGAGAAGACTCCCATAGCAACATGGAAAAAGGAGTCAACTCCTTTGAAGCTCTTCTACCATTCAATGAGATAATAACTAAAATTTAACCAGTCTTTCAATACCTCTTTTCACTCACATACCTAAATAATTGGATATCAAAACCAAGCTTAAAAAGGATAACTAAGCTCACAGCAATAGACACTTGCAAATGTAAGTCCTTCCTAACTTTAGGAACCACTTCCTCCTGAAAGGCCTGGCCCTGATTTTTAGATATGCCCACTTATCCTAGACTTCCCAAGCAGCAGAAATATTTTCTCTTTATCTATTATGACTATATCTCTTAATATTTTGTAGATTACAGTGAAATTACATCGTATCATGCCGACTTGGGTTTTAAAAGAATAGATGCAGAGATAGTGGTTGAAGTTTTTCAAAACTTACTGAATCCCAGAAGGGTACCACTGGAGTGGAAACCAACAAATATAATTCCCTTGCAACACACACAAGTGCAAGTGTGGCAGGTGACAGAAAGTCCAAGACTTCTCCCATTCCTTTCCAGTCCTGATAAAGTGCCTTGGTCCAAAACATTAACTGTTTACTCTTTTCGATAGCTGCTGTCTGACATGCTGAGTTCCTCCAGCATTTTGTGTGTGTTGCTTTGGATTTCCAGCACCTGCAGACTTTCTCATGTTATTCCCTTGTTCAACACAGTAAGCTACAATCTATTTAGTTTAACATTAATTTGTTGCCAAGATGAGAAAAGGAGGAAACCAGAGGTCCATGAGCTAGTCCTCTTCGGAGGACTAGAGGTGGAGAGGGTCAGCGACCCTTGGTGTTATTATTTCAGAGGACTTGTCCTGGCCCAGCACGTAAGTGCAATTACAAAGAAAGCTGCAATGGTCCAGTCCGGGAAATCTGCATTCCGGTACACGGTCCAGTCCGTGGACTCCGGACTCCGGGTCTTCCGGCTGTCCCTTGTTTCATTTGGGCTTATTCATAGGCACCTGATGCTCGTCTTGGGGCTGGGAATATAAGTGGCCCTGGGGTCGAGTGTGGGTGCTGGTTTGTCTCGTCAGTATCCCGTCCTTGCCTCTGTGGGCCAAGTCAGGCTGTCTTTGCTGTTACCCTGCGGTTGGATCTGTCCCTTCCTGTCCTTGTCTCTGTTGGGTAAGCCAGACCGTCTTTGCCGTTACCCTGAGGCTAGACTGTTCCCTTCCCTTCACCTTCCTCCTTAAGCCTCGCCCTGCAGCCTGGTCAAGTTCTACTACCAGAGCGAGACTGGAGCCTTGTTGTGTCAAGATAAGGAACTGTCTATCATTGAGTTGGAACTGTCTCTGTGTCTACGGCTTCGCTAGGTAGGTCTGGCTGTTTGCTGCGACCTAGTGTTGGGAACCATCTCTGTGTCCACTCCTTCGTTGGGTAGGTCCGGCTGTTTGGCGCTAACTTGTGTTGGGAACCGTCTCGTCATGTTCAACATTCTGTGTCGTGCCCTGGCCCCAAGTCCTGTTCCCAAGGAGGAGACCTGGCTCTGTGTTCCATGTCCCTGTGTTCCTATCTCTCAAGTCTATGGCTCCGTGTTCTGCGTTCCTGTCGTCCCAAGTCCAAGGTTCTGAGGTTCCTGTCGTCCCAAGTCCAGTCTTCGTGTTCTCATCCTGTCCATGTGTTTCGTCCTGTGCTGGAGTTCCCTCGTCTTGCCCAGGAGTCTCTCGTTCTGTCCTGTAGCCTTGCCCAGTCTTGTCTCCCAAGACCATGTCATGTCTTCGCCTAGTTCCGGAGTACACACCCAAGTCAAGACCCAGTTTCTGGGTCCTTGGCCAGTCTCTGGCTCGGAGTCTGAACCTAAGCCTCGTCATGTCCTCGCCTCGAAGAACCCAAGCCATGAAGAACCCAAGCCGTGTCCAGTCCTATAGCCACGTCATGTCCTCGTCTAGTTCTGGGGTCCGAGCCCTGTCAAGACCCAGGTTCTGGGTCTTTGTCCAGTCTGCGACTTGGAGTCCAAGCTCAGGGTCCTAGTTCCCAGTTCCTTGTCCTGGTCCCACTTGCCTAGCCAATGTCCTAGCTCAAGTCTGTGTTCTTGTCCCAGCTCTCTAGTCCAGTTCCTAGTACTTCGGAGTCTGTGTCTTGCGTTTGCATCTGCCACCAGCACCCACCTTATGACAAAAGCACAGTGATGCCTCTACTTCCTTAGGAGTTTGCAAAGATTTGGCATGACATCCAAGACTTGGAAAAACTTCTGTAGGTGTGTGGTGGGGAGTATATTGACCTGGAATGGAATGCAGCCGAGAATCGAAATACCAATACCCTAGAATAAATTTTATAAAAAGTAGTGGATATGTCCCAGTCCATCATGGACAAAGCCCTCTCCACCATTGAGCACATCATTATGATGAATTGTTGCAGGAAATCTGCATCTATCACCAGGGACCTGACCACATGCTGTCTCCTTGCTGTTGCCATCAAGAAGAAAGTGCAGGAGCCTTAGGACTGACACCACTAAGATCAGGAACAGTTATTATCCCTCAACCATCAGGCTCTTGAACCAAAGAGATAACTTCACTCAATTTTATTTGCCCATCATTGTAATGTTTCCACAACCTATGGACTCACTGTCAAGGGTTTTTCATCTCATGTTCTCAATGTTTATTGTTTATTATTTATTATTATTACTACTTTCTTTTTGTATTTTCACAGTTTGTAGTGTCTTGCACACTGATTGGAAGCCCAAGTTTATGCCGTCTTCACTGATGATATGATGTAATTGTTCTATTATGGGTTATTGTGTATGCCCTCTAGGACAATCTTAGGGTTGCATGTGGTAACAGATATATACTTTGATAATGAACACACTCCCAGGAAACACTGGCATGGGCTCACAAGGCTAGCAACCTTGTGGGCAGCACCTGCAAGAGGGCACCACTCAAGCTATGATGGAACACGAAGAGCAAAACCCCCAGAGTCTTCCGAGAGGGGGGGAGGATGACAGACTCAATGGGACGGTCATACTGGCAACAGCCAGGACAGGAAACACGACTACGAGGAAGCTAAAGCAAACAACACTGACCGGAGAGGAATTCGCGGTAAGGTGTCATTGCAGGAAAGTCTGCAAAAACATCAGAAGGCTCAAGATACACCAGAGCAGGTCTAGATGTGGATCAATGGTGACCCAAGTGCAGCATACGGACTTAGTGTCCGGTGAGACGAAGGAGAATTCCAGCCAGGAAGCTCCCCACAGAGCTGAAGATCTCTCTGCATTTGAGTTGCCTCGGCACCAAACAACAGACCTAGTGAGTTCCTCTTCGGCTACCCCAACCAGATTGATGGAGATAGACGTGAAAGCACAGAGGAACATCTGGAGAAATTTCTGAAACGCCCGTCCGCTGCTGTCGTTATTGTGTAGTTGGGAAACTTTTGGAGGGCAGGCCTCAAAACCCCCGGCCTTGCCTGCTTTTGGTGACCGAGAAAGAGGTCGATTCGCTCAGACAGAGTAGTACGCTCAGTACTCGGTGTCGGAGAGCTGATCAGAGCTCGAAGTTTTTGGATGACTCAGAGTTGGATTGAGGTCGGCATGGCAGGGAGAGTATTTCTTACCTCTCCCGTCAGCGTGAGATGTGGGACATTTGAGAAACTTTGAACTTTACTGTGCTCACAGACTTTCTTCATCAAGTTATGGTATTGTGCACTGTTGTAACTATATGTATAATTATGTAGTTTTGTCGGTTTTTTTAGTCTTGGTTTGTCCTGTGTTTTTGTGATATCACACTGGAGGAAACAATGTATCATTTCTTAATGCATGCATTACTAAATGACAATAAAAGGGGACTACATGTCTTCATAATCTAATCCATTCGTCAAGGAAAGACAGGATCAAATGGCCTAGATCGTCAGTCAACATCACCTGGATGCAGTTTAATGATGAGCTAGACGGCATTCTGGAAGTTGCCTTAGCAGGTCCAGTACACAGAAAGATCGACTCACTCACAGCCATAGCGTACAATCTAGCTAAGGAACGATTTGGCCCAATGGAGCGGAAAGGCCAGCCGGAGTTACCGCGGCAACCAAATAGGAGGGAAATGGAGATTCGTCGCTTGAGAGGCAAATTAAAGACGCTCAACGAGAGGTTTAAAACCAGCCCACTGGCCGAAAAAGAAGGTATCAAGGACTTAACTAGTATGCTGTGGGAAAAGCTGTGCAAACTCTGGAGGGCCGAACATCTGCGACAGAAAAGAAGGAAGAAAGAGAAAAGGTAAGCGCAATTTGTGAGAGATCCATTCAGCTTCACCAGGACTCTTGTCTGCCAACAAAAATCTGGTATACTATCCAGCTCGAAGCCAGAGGTAGAGGAGTTCCTGCGGGAGGCACACAGCGACCCCCTAGTCAAGGACTAGGAACCAATCGGGCTGTGTGTAAACTGGAAAAACCATCAATTGAGCTGAATGTGAAGGAGCCTACATGGCAGGAAATCCAGGACATCATCCGGAAATCTAAAGCATCAGCTGCCCCAGGCCCAAGTGGCATGCCTTATAAAATGTATAAGAAATGCCCAAAACTACTTCGGAGGCTGTGGAAGATCATGAGAAAGATTTGAGCCAAAGGTACTATTCCATCAAGTTGGAAATTGGCAGAGGAATGCTTCAACCCAAAGGAAGAGGATTCTTCCACAATTGCCCAGTTTAGGACAATTTCTCTCCTGGATGTGGAATGTAAGATTTTCTTTTCTGTGCTCGCAAGAAGGCTGACTTCTTACATGATGCAGAATTGCTATATCAACACATCCATCCAGAAAGGCAGTGTTCCAGGCTACTACATCCCAGTGGCTATTCAAGACATGATCACCATCTACCGAGGAGGATTCAAACTCAGATTTACATCAGCCCATCTCACAACTAGTTGGCAGGACCTCCAGAAGGGGATTCCAACAGGGTGCACCATCTTTCCCCATCCTGTTTATTATGGGAATGAACCTCCTATTATCAGCAGCAGAAGGTGTAACCTGCGGCCCGACGCTGGTGTCGGGCATGTTCAGCTGGCTCTATGAGGGTTCATGGATGACATCACTATAACAACTGTGTCAGATGTCCAAGCAAGATGGGTAGTGGAAACCCCAGGTAATGTAGCCACTTGGGCGAGGATGTCCTTCAAGGCCAAGAAGTCAAGGCCAAGATGTCAAAGGCAGTGGAACAAGGGTCCCAGGGTGCCTGGACAAAATGGGATCTGCCCAAGCGCAAGATTTCATGGGCAGAGTTATGGAGACTGGAGCCCCTCCACATTTCCTTCCTCTTGTAATCTGTGTATGACACCCTTCCTTTGCCATTACTTCTGTACACATGGGGGATGAGAGAGGACCCGAACTGTAAGCTCTGTGGTCAAAAGGGGACACTGGCTCATATACTCTCTGGGTGTAAAACAGCTCTAACTCAAGGACGGTATAGGTGGCGCCATGGTGAGGTGCTTCTGGCTCTTGCTGACACACTAGAGCGAGAGAGATGCAAGAAGAGCATGGCTGACACAGATCTGAGGAAGGCCATCACCTTCATCAAAGAGGGAGCCAGGCCTTTCGTACCCAAACAACCAAAGCCCAATCTGCTGCTAACGGCCAGGTCCTGAGAGATGAGGGTCGATGTGGGAAGGCGGCTGCAGTTCCGGGATGTGGTGCACACAACCCTACGCCCGGACATTTTACTGTGGTCAACTGAAGACAGGAAAATAATTCTGGCTGAGTTGACTGTTCCGTGGGAGGAGGAATGGGAAGAGGCCCATGAGACGAAGGCCTTGAAGTACCAGTCCTTAGTGCAGGAGTGTAAAGACAAGGGATAGCAGGCATGGTTTTTCCCTGTGGAGATCGGCTGCAGAGGTTTCCCAGCCAAATCAGCATGCCAGTTGTTCTCAGCTCTGGGCCTGGACGAAGGGAGCAAAAAACAAGCAACTCGTAGGATGGGGGAGGAGGCAGAATGACCCTCTTGTATTTGGAGTCGGTGAGAGGCGGGGAGCTGGAAGCCAAGAGCAGATGGGTAGTGATTTGGCCACCACTGCCAGCCCACCAACTGGAGAGTGTCGTGGTTAAGGGTCGAAACACTCTGTGAAGGTTGGGAACCACCTGATGACATCTGCTCCTGGCTGAAGGCTATGGTTACCTTATAAGGTATCTGGAGAATGCACCCTAACAGGTGTATGTAACAAGAATTTTGAATGTTTAATAATCAAAGAAGAAATAGTCAATTACTTAGAAAAGCTCAATTTATTCAAATCAAGTCAATATATGTAGTTTCATGAAAAGTAAATTGCATGAGTTACAGTTTCACAAATTGCTTGAGGACATAACAAGCAGAGTAGACAATCTACCTCCAACAGTAGACAGGAAACAGACAAAAAAGGAGTCAGAATAATTCCTGGAACGGGAGGATTGTCCTAACAAGAAAGTTAAACAGTTGTCACAAGGGGCGCTGGGAACGGACCCAAATGCAAGACACAGACACAGAAGTACAAGGAACAGGACTTGACTAGAGTAAGGACGTGACAGGATTCAGGCAAGGAGCAGGGACAAGAGCGCAGACTTGGGCTAGGGAAAGCGGGACCAGGACTAAGAGACAAGGCTTGGACCCCAAGCCCGAGACTGGACAAAGACCCAGAACCTGGGTCTTGCCTTGGGCTTGGACCCCAGAACCAGGCAAGGACATGACTTGGCTGCCAGCTGGGGTCTTGGGTCTTGAGCTTGGCTGCCATCTGGGGTCTTGGGTCTTGAGGTTTGACTTGAGGCTGGGGTCTTGGGACATGAGGTTTGGCTTGAGGCTGGGGTCGTGGGACTTGAGGCTTGGCTTGAGGCTGGGGTCTTGGGACTTGAGGCTGCGGGATCCTTGAAGCTAGGGTTCTTGGAGCTTGGCTGCGGGATCATCGAGGCTTGAGTTCTTGGAGCTTGGCTGCGGGATCCTCGAGGTTTGGGTTCTTGGAGCTTGGCTGCAGGATCCTTGTCTTGAAATGCAGAGGGTGATAACTCAGAGGCTGGAGCTCAGAGACAGATAGGGAACTGTACATCAACAGAGAGCCGGGACTTATCATCTGACAAGCCAGGACTCATCTTTAACACAACACAAACATGAGACAGGATAGAACATAGACATAGAGCCGGGACTTACCCTACGACAAGCCGGGACTCAACTTCATCTACACACCAAGGTGGGACAGGTCTCTCTATCAGGTAACGGCAGAACAGCCGGACTTACCCAACAGAGGCAAGGACAAGAAGAGACAAACACCAAAGAATGACAGACAGTTCCATCTCTGCTCCAGGGAAGCTCCGAGTCTCAGTTCAGCCAGCAACCTCAGCTGGCTATGGAAACAGCCAGATCCCTACCTAGCTTGGAGTGGCTGGCAGCCACTCAGCTGGTCCGGGAAACAGCCGAATCCATACCGCAAAGACTACTTCAACGAGTGGCAACAAGGCTCCATGAAGCAGTGGTCCTCCAACCAGACCTAGAGATCACAAATAGTTTCACTAGCCTTCCATCAGCAGGTTGTTCCAAGGGGGACGGATGAGACAAATCAGCAGCCCACACTCAATCCCAAGGCTACTTATATTGCAAGCCCAAAGTTGGGAATCAAGTGCCTATGATTAACTCAAACAAGGGACAGCTGGAAAACCCAGAGTCCTGTGTCCACGGACCGGACCGTGAACCGGAATGTGGACTCAAGGACCGGACAATGACAACAGGATGGTTTTGTTCTTTGGAGTTTAGAAGAATGAGCATGACTGTACTCTTTTCTATAGATGCTATCTGGCCTGCTGAGTTCCTCCAGCATTTTGTGTGTGTTGTTTGGATTTCCAGTATCTGCAGATTTTCTCTTGTTTGTCATAGACGAGATGAGGGTCATAGGTCGAGCAGATGGTCAGAGACTTTCTCCCAGGGTGGGGGAGATAAAACAAGAGGGCATAGGTTTAAAGTCAGAAGGGAAAGGTTAAAAGGGGATTTGTGAGGCATGATTTTCACACAGTCAGTGGGTAGATGAAATGAGCTACTGGTGGAGCTGATAGAGATGGGTACAAATACAACATCTGAAAGAATTTGGGCAGGTACTTGGAGAGGAAAGGTTGCGAGAGATAAATGAACCAACTTCAGTCAGATCAGACTCGTGTAAATAGACATCTCGGTTGGAATGGACAATTTAGGCAGAAGGCCCTGTTTCTATGAATCATAAACACAAGGGATTCTGCAGCTGCTGGAAACCTGGAACAATATATAAAATGTTGGAGGAACTCAGCAGGTCAAGGCTGAGGAAGGGGAATAAACAAGTGGAGATGGAAGAACTGAGAAAAGTGAATGGCATTTTGATGAATGGACAAGGGAGTCATGGAGAGAGTGATTCCTGCAGAAAGCGGAGAGTAGGGAGGGAGGTAAAGATATGTTTGGTGGTATAATCATGTTGAAGATGGTAAAAATTGCAAAGAATAATGCACTGGATGTGGAAGCTTATGCTATTCCCTTTCCTCAATTCCTCCATCTCCGCCTCATATGTCTACAAGATGAGGCATTCCGTTCCAGAAGAACCAACATGTCCTCTTTCTTCAGAGAACAGGGATTCAATCCCTCTTCCATAAATGCTGCCCTCACCCACATCTCCTTCAATTCCCATACATTCATCCTTGCTCCATCTTCCTGCTGCCATTCAGACATAGAGTACCTCTTCTCCTTACCTACCACCCCATGAGCCTCTGCATCCAGCACATCATTCTGCAGAATTTTTGCATCGTCAAAGGGATCTTACCACCAAATACATCTCTAACACTCCCACCACTCTTCGCTTTCCTCAGGGATTGCTCCCTCTTTGATTCCCTTATCGATTTGACCCTCCCCACTGAACTCCCTCCTGTACTTCTCTCTGCAAGCAGAACAAGTGCTACACTTGCTCATTCAACTCCTCCCTCACCTCCATTCAGGGCCCCAAACAGTGAGGCAACACTTCACTTGTGAGTCTGACATGGTCATCTATTGTGTCTGGTGTTTCTAGTATGGCCTCCCCTACATTGTTTAGACCTGATGTAGATTGGGGGATTACTTTGTCAGGTACCTTTCCTCTATTCCAAACAAGCAGGATTTCCTGGTGGCCATCTATTTGAATTCCAACATGTCAGTCCATGCCCTCCTCTACTGCATGATGAGGCCATTCTCGCATTGGAGGAGCAACACCTCATATTGTGTAATGGGTAGCCTCCAACCTGATGGCATGAATATTGACTTCTCTAACTTCTGGTAATTTCTCCTCCCCCCCCACCTTTTCTTTCTCTTTTTCATTCCACAGTCTGGCTCCCCTCTTACCTATTCTCTTCTTCTCACCTGCCTATCACCTCCCACTGATGCTCTTCCTCCTTCCCTTTCTCCCTTCTTCTTCAACACTTTACCTTTTCCACCTATCACCTCTAGCTGCTCACTGCATCTGGTCAGGTCACTCGCCTGAGTGCTACTGGTACCATGTAACCCAGTACTATCTGTCGCATGGTCAGGTGGTCAGCGACTAAACCGGTTCCCCCATCAGGCTTGCCTGGTGAGGAGGGTGGACAGACGCCCTGCAGGACGAAAAACAAGACCTGTCAAAGGGCGGATGAACCCTCTCGTAGGGTCAACGGCCATCTAGCAAACACGCACCGTGAAGCATGGAAAGGGCATCCCTTGCATCGAAGCTTGGTCCGGCATTCACTGCAACAGAACTTCCCCCAGCTGTCTTGGACCCCACCATGCCACTGGATCCAGGAGGGGATATTGAGAGGGTGGGTCTGGACCTGTGCAACCCCTACTCACCTAAAATCCACTCACGCGCATGCTCTTCCTTTCTGAGGAGTGGGGTCAACCCCACTAACTGACTGAAAGGAACCATCATCATCCTATGGGATGGATAGCCAGACAGAGAGACATCCCCCCTCCCCCAACCACCTACCTTCTCCCTCCCCTGGCTTTACATATCACCTTTCAAGTTGTACTCTCCCCCCCATCCCTCACCTTCTTATTCTGGCTTCTTACCCCTTCCATTCCGGTCTCGATGAAAAGGCTCAGTCTGAAACGTTGACTGTTTATTCCCCTCTGCAGATGCTACCCTGCCTGCTGAGCTCCTCTGCACTTTGTTGATCTATGAATCCTTTGTAGGACAATTTTGAATGAAGAGACAGAATTTCAAGATAAAAAGCAGTCACAGAAATTAAAGTAGGAGAAATTTCTTCTCCCAGAAGGCAGAAAATCAGAATCAGAATCAGGTTTATTGTCACCAGCATGTGTCGTGAAATTTGTCAACTTAGGAGCAGCAGCTCAATGCAATACACAACATAGAAGAAAATAAGTAAATAAATAAATTACAGTATATGTATATTGGAGATTAAAAATCGTGCAAAAAGCGGAAATAATATATTTTAAGGAAGTAAGGTAGTGTTCAAGGGTTCAATGTCCATTTAGGAATCGGATGGCAGAGGGGAAGAAGCTGTTCCTGAATCGCTGAGTGTGTGCCTTCAGGCTTCTGTATCTCCTACCTGATGGTAACAGTGAGACAAGGACATGCTCTGGGTGCCAGAAGTCCTTAATGATGGACGCTGCCTTTCTGAGACACTGCTCCCTGAAGATGTCCTGAGTACTTTGTAGGCTAGTACCCAAGATGGATCCGACTAAATTTACGACCCCCTGCAGTTTCTTTTGGTCCTATACAGTAGCACCCCCTCCCATACCAGACAGTGATGCAGCCTGTCAGAATCCTCTCCACAGTACACTTATAGAAGTTTTTGAGTATTTTCATTGAGATACCAAGTCTCTCAAACTCCTAAGGAAGTATAGTCGCTGTCTTGCCTCCTTTAAACTATATCGATATGTTAGAACCAGGTGAAGTCCTCAGAGATCTTGACACCCAGAAATTTGAAGCTGCTCACTCTCTCCACTCTGATCCCTTTATAAGGATTGGTGCGTGTTCCTTCGTCTTAAACTTCCTGAAGTCTATAAGTAGCTTTTTCATCTTACTGACGTTGAGTGCAAGGTTGTTGCTGTGACACCACTCCACTAGTTGGCATATCTCGCTCCTGTACGCCCTCTCATCACCATCTGAGATTCAACCAACAATGGTTGTATCATCAGCAAATTTATAGATGGTGTTTGAGCTATGCCTAGCCACACAGTCATGGGTATAGAGAGAGTAGAGCAGTGGGCTAAGCACACACCCCTGAGGTGCACCAGTGTTGATCGTCAGTGAGGAAGAGATATTATCACCAATCTGCACAGATTGTGGTCTTCTGGTTAGGAACTCGAGGATGCAATTGCAGAGGGAGGTACAGAGGCCCAGGTTCTGTAACTTCTCAATCAGGATTGTGGGAATGATGGTGTTAAATGCTGAGCTATAGTCGATGAAGAAAACCCTGACATAAATGTTTGTATTGTCCAGGTGGTCTAAGGCCATGTGAAAAGCCACTGTGATTGCATCTGCTGTTGACCTATTGTGGCGAAAGGCAAATTGCAATGAGTCCAGGTCCTTGCTGAGGCAGGAGTTCAATCTAGTCATGACCAACATCTCAAAGCATTTCATCACAGTACATTTGAGTGTTACTGGGCGATAGTCATCTCTGGAATTCTCTAACCTACACAGTTGTGGAAATTAACTAATTAGAGCATAAGTAGTTAAAGTGAAGGTAGAGATATTTTTGAAAGATGAGGAAATGGAACATGATGGCATAGCAGAAGAGATGAAGCTAGGGTAAGTGAGTATGATCATATTGAAAGGTGGAGGAGGCTTGAGGACCTGGTGACTCAGTGTTGTTCCTATTTGCTTGTGTTCTTCAATAACCCCATTTCAAATAATCTCTCTTCGTCATTTGGACTTCTACATTGCTTAAAAAGTCCATGAAGCCTGTAAAAAAATAAATTTCAAACATCATGTCATTCCATGGTGTTGCATATATTGGAGAAGGAAGAAGCACATCTTTGCATGAGAAACAAATTTCCTGATGCAGTACCAAGAATGAGAAATGCCCTTTAATCAGATCATTTCAAAAATAAATTCAGACATAGATCCTTGTTAAAAGTCTCTGTGCAGTAATGTGAGAGGGGCCTTCTTAGAACCACAATCTATCAGATAGAAAGCTGGGGACACGCTTATTTTTGCAGAGCAGGTGACCTCAGTGTGCCCTTATCTTGCCATTAGCTCACTGCAATGGACAATTGCAGCCAATAACCTCTGCAGATTTTCAATTTCATAGAAAACATAGAAACATAGAAAATAGGTGCAGGAGTAGGCCATTCTGCCCTTCGAGCCTGCACCGCCATTCAGTATGATCATGGCTGATCATCCAACTCAGAACCCTGTACCAGCCTTCCCTCCATACCCACTGATCCCTTTAGCCACAAGGGCCATATCTAACTCCCTCTTAAATATAGCCAGTGAACTGGCCTCAACTGTTTCCTGTGGCAGAGAATTCCACAGATTCACCACTCTCTGTGTGAAGAAGTTTTTCCTAATCTTGGTCCTAAAAGGCTTCCCTTTTATCCCCAAACTGTGACCCCTCGTTCTGGACTTCCCCAACATCGGGAACAATCTTCCTGCATCTAGCCTGTCCAATCCCTTGAGGATTTTATACGTTTCAATCAGATCCCCCCTCAATCTTCTAAATTCCAATGAGTATAAGCCTAGTTCATCCAGTCTTTCATCATATGAAAGTCTTGCCATCCCAGGAATCAATCTGGTGAACCTTCTTTGTACTCCCTCTATGGCAAGGATGTCTTTCCTCAGATTAGGGGACCAAAACTGCACACAATACTCCAGAGTTGCTGGTGAACGCAGCAGGGCAGGCAGCATCTATAGGAAGAGGCGCAGTCGACGTTTCAGGCCGAGACCCTTCGTCAGGACTAACTGAAGGAAGAGTGAGTAAGGGATCCCTTACTCACTCTTCCTTCAGTTAGTCCTGACGAAGGGTCTCGGCCTGAAACGTCGACTGCGCCTCTTCCTATAGATGCTGCCTGGCCTGCTGCGTTCACCAGCAACTTTGATGTATGTTGCTTGAATTTCCAGCATCTGCAGAATTCCTGTTGTTCACAATACTCCAGGTCTGGTCTTACCAAGGCCTCGTACAACTGCAGTAGTACCTCCCTGCTCCTGTACTCGAATCCTCTTGCTATAAATGCCAGCATACCATTTGCCTTTTTCACCACCTGCTGTACCTGCATGCCCACTTTCAATGACCGGTGTACAATGACACCCAGGTCTCGTTGCACCTCCCCTTTCCCTAATCGGCCACCATTCAGATAATAATCTGTTTTCCTGTTTTTGCCACCAAAGTGGATAACTTCACATTTATCCACATTAAATTGTATCTGCCATGAATTTGCCCACTCACCTAACCTATCCAAGTCACCCTGCATCCTCTTAGCATCCTCCTCACAGCTAACACTGCCGCCCAGCTTCGTGTCATCCGCAAACTTGGAGATGCTGCATTTAATTCCCTCATCCAAGTCATTAATATATATTGTAAACAACTGGGGTCCCAGCACTGAGCCTTGCAGTATCCCACTAGTCACTGCCTGCCATTCTGAAAAGGTCCCGTTTATTCCCACTCTTTGCTTCCTGTCTGCCAGCCAATTCTCTATGCACATCAATACCTTACCCCCAATACCGTGTGCTCACAAATAAGGGTGAGAATAAGCTCAAAACCTTTGTCGGCTTTGGCTAGAGTCACTTGATTGAATGTACTGTTAATTTCCAGGAAGGTGAACAATTCACTATGGATCTTATTTGCAGTTATTTTATGTGATACAATTTAAAACCTTTATCAATTTGTTAATTGGAACAAATTTCACTTAGTATTGTATTTATATTAAATGTTTTGTGTGGGTTCTTTCCTAACATAACAAATCATGTTGGCAAAGGATGTAGTGCATTTTTAGTCTTAACAGAAAAGCATCTTAGCCCTTTCTGAAATTGTAGCTCTTGATAACCCTGGTATTTTTATCTTCCCACGCTTTCTGTATGTTTCTTTATATGGTGCTGTTCAGAATATTAATGTTCAACTAATGATTGTTGTATCATGTTCTTGCTTTGTTTTAGAGTTTACATCAGGGGTCCCCAACCTTTTTTGCACTGCGGACAGGTTTAATATTGACAATATTCTTGCCGACTGGCCGATGGGGGGGTGGTGGGAATCACGACCGGAATATAGGTGATAAGTCAACTATAAGTCACTTATCAGTGGCTAATACGCTCAATTTTGCTTCTAAAAGGGTTTATCTAATGAATTTAATATTAAACACACAGAGCATATTTTCCTCGCACGAATATAGTGATAAGTCAATTATAAGTCATAAGGGGGTTCCTTATGTCCAGTCTATTCCGCAATTTAGTTTCCGTTGCATTCATTGCAGAAAACTCCGCTTCACAAAGATATGATGTTGGAAATGGAAGCAAAGTTTTCAGTGCTTTCGTGGCTATCTCAGGATATTCAGTCTTGACTTTGATCCAGAATGCCAGCAGAGATGTAATGTCAAACATACTTTTCAGCCCACTGTCATTTGCAAGCTGAAGGAGTTGATCTTCTTCCCGCACTGACACGGATGATTCACCGGGACATTCACAAATGGGTCACGGACCCATTCCTTTGCACGTCTTGGGTCATTTGCGGTTGGGAAGTAATGCTTGAATTCTGTCGACAGCGAAGATAGGTGATCGCACACCAGCTGTGAACCTCAGTCTCTCCCAAACTCCCAGCTAATGTTGGGAACATGTCAGACATACCCCTGTCCACTCGCTGTCCCCACAGTTCCAGTTTGTCTTTGAAAGCAGACACTTTATCTGCCAACTTGAAGACAGTTGTCATTCTCCCCTGAAGTGACAAATTGAGTTCATTGAGCAGGTTGAAGATGTCACACAGATAAGCAAGTTTGCTATCCAGTCCTCGTCACTGAAGTGACGAAGTGCCAGTGGTGACTTTTTTCCTGAAAGAAATCTCTGTAGCTGCTGTTTTAACTTAAAAACCCTGGCCAGGGCTCTCCCCCTTGATAGCCACCTGACTTCAGTGTGTAAGAGAAGGCGTTTGTGCTCTGCATCCATTTCCTCGCAAAGCTGGTCAAACAGACTCTCACTCTCCTTTTTCTCCCTCTGTCCCTCTGAATATACCTCTTGCCCATCCTCTGGGTCACCCCCCCCCTTGTCTTTCTTCCCGGACCTCCTGTCCCATGATCCTCTCGTATCCCCTTTTGCCTATCACCTGTCCAGCTCTCGGCTCCATCCCTCCCCCTCCTGTCTTCTCCTATCATTTTGGATCTCCCCCTCCCCCTCCAACTTTCAAATCCCTTACTCACTCTTCCTTCAGTTAGTCCTGACGAAGGGTCTCGGCCTGAAACGTCGACTGCACCTCTTCCTATAGATGCTGCCTGGCCTGCTGCGTTCACCAGCAACTTTGATGTATGTTGCTTGAATTTCCAGCATCTGCAGAATTCCTGTTGTTTGAGTTAAGAGCTTTTGCTTTGATGTGATTGATAACTTCAACAACGTCACTCAAACATTTTCTATGTTTCTAATACGCTGTTAAGATCAGGTGACGTTTTTCGGCTAGCCAGCATTTCCCTGTGTATGACACAGTATACAGACTGGCATTCAGGAGCAACCTCTTCGACTCGGATAGTGAAGCCAGACTCGTAAAGCCGTTCCAACAGCTGTGCTTCGGAGCCCTCCGCTATGTCATCGATTCTCCTTGAAACTGTGGTAGCTGAAAGAGAAACTTGTGCCATCTTGTTAGCTGCAGCTTCTCCCAACAGTTCACAGCACATGTCCTTGGCAGCAGGCAGAATCAATTCTTCACCAACAGTGAAAGGCTTCTTAGCCTTAGCAATACGACTAGCCACTAAGTACGATGCTCTCAGAGCAGCAGCATTTGTGGATGTGGTGGTTCTCAGCACTTGCTTCTGTCCCGCTTGCTCACGTTTTTTCCGCTCAAAAAACTCAACGGGTTTGCCTTTAAGTGCAGGATGCTTGGACTCAGGGTGCCAAAGCAGTTTTGAGGGCTTCATTGCCTCATTAGACAGCTTGTCTCCACATATCACACACAGGGGCTTGGAGCGTGCGAGTCACCGGTCACAATAAAGCCATATTTTATGTAGGACTTGTTGTATTTTCTATTGAAGGAAGCTTTTTTTCTGCAGTCTCGGCCTCAGCTGTCTCTGCATTATCATCATCGTTAGGCCTTTTATGTTCCCTACCATCTCTTCCAAAGAAACTCTCAAGCGACGTTTGTTTTTTACTCATCGAGTAGTTGTAGGTTAAGACTGACTGATGACCTCGCGTGCGTTCAAGTTCAACAGTGCATGGCAGGGAATGAGGAAAGGTGCAGCTGACTCGTATTGTTTCCTCGCAGCCCGGTAGCACATGCTTTGTGGCCCGGTACCGGTCCGCGGCCCAGTGGTTGGGGACCACTGGTTTAGATAATCATTTTATTTTAGTTTTTATCTGGTTCCATAAATGAAACAGACCAAGTCGTCCTGAAGACCAACAAAGCCCCCCATGTGTGGAGTTGTAGGAGATGGCTGATATTTCTAATGTCTGTTTCTTCTCATTGTTTAATAAGACTATCATGGATGCCAAAGAAACTTACATTTTGGAACGTATACTTGTTCCATTTAATACGTGCAGCCTTAAAGCGCATTAAAAAAGGCAAACCCCAGAATTTGTTCAAGTGTAGCCCAGACCGTATGGGAGGCTGGGGAAGAAATTACAGAGCCACTGGTGAAGTTCCAGAAGACTGGAGGGAGGATAATGTTGATCCATTGTTCAAGATGGGTATCAAAGACAGGCCAGGGAACTCCAGGCTGGTGAGCCTGTGACACATGTAACTTCAGGTATCAGATTGCTCTTTGTATGACATGAAGTGTATCTCCTTCTTTCCTGGCTCCTGATTCCTCTGGACTCTCCATGCTTTGCAGCTGAGTGCCACTATAAAGAAAGCAATGATTGATGTGATGGCACAGAAGGATCATTTGAGCTGTTAAAGCAATCTAATTGTGCACATATTCTCATGAGGTGTACAAAACATCACTTTCCAGTCCATTTACAAATGACAGGAAATGATGGTCTCGTTTTCCACGCCAGACTTTGTGTTGAAAAAGAGCCTTTCCTCTTCCATTCCTTCTCAGAACATGACATAAGCAGGAGTTCTGGTGGGAATACTTCAATTTCTCAATGGTAGTGTAGTGACTGACATAGTGGTTTACAGTGCCAGCAACCGGAATTCAATTCTTGCCTTTATCTGTCAGTTCTCTCTGTGACTGTGTGGGTTTCCTTCAGATGCTCTGGTTTCTGTCCATGTTCCAAACATGGATGGGTTAGGGTTAATGAGATGTGAGCACGCTATGATGATGCCAGAAGCATGGAGACATTTGCAGGACATCCTCAGTACAGACCTCGATCTGTGTTGGTCATTGATGCAAGGAGCACATTTCACCATGTGTTTCAATAGACATATGACAATAAAGCTGATAAATACAAATTCCCCAACATCCTCGTAGCTCCAGGTCCCTAATTCACCACTTAAGGCCCTGATATGCACCACTACAAAGAGCTGGTCTCCAACAAGCCACCACTCTCCTTTCCCTTCTCATTTTTAAATCTTTTTTATTAATTATTATTGAAGATCAACAAAAAATACATTAAAGAAATCAAGTCAATATGTCAATAATAAGAGACATAAGAGTTAAATTATCAAATTGCTAATAATAATAACAAGAAAAAATAAAATGTTAAAACCTTCCTCCTTCCCCTTCTATCCATTTCATTGCTACCTGCTTGCTCTGGGGTATCACCCATGGTGCCATGTTTCATAGCTGAAGTCATAGTGTATTTTGAACACAAGATGATGTAAACCATTGTAACAGTGCTGAATTAGAAGGTTTAATCCAACCAAGCTTACTTGCTTTCTGGAAGGTTACACTTTGCTACTGTTGTGCTGAATTCTAGTCTTCAAAGGAGTTTGAGTGAGCTGTAGCACTCCAGCAGTCTGCCTTCTGGGCATCGAGATGAACTGAGCCCAGGTAAACTGATGGTTGCCCTTCATAGCCTTGAAAAGACAGCACTTGAAAGCACATTAAGAAACACACAAAGGTAATTAGTAAATATATCTATGATTTCATTATTGACTGGTGTGTATGTATGTAAGTATGTTCAGCATTTTCTTCCAATTTGTCTGGCTTTAATGATTTATGCTGCAGTTGTAACAGTGAGGTGGACAGCTGTGATAAAGATATGGACAAATTCAATATGACCTTTGCTGATCACTTATCTCAATACAGACCCTCTCATTACTATGAACCTTTGACTTGTAGACACACCCTACATGTGAACAAGCTCCCATATTATTGAATTCAAATAGGATATATGTCATCATCATTACGTGCCGTGTTGTATGACATGGGCAGTCAGAGTCTTCCGTCTGTATTTAATCTGCCTCTGGGAAAGAACCTCCCTTCATGCTGCTCTTCTTATTCTTTTCTCTATCCATGACCATGATGGTCCTTGGCAAACTTTTCTACAGAAATGTTCTGCCAATGCCTTCTTCTGGGCAGAGTTTTTACAAGACGGGTGACTCCAGCCACTATCAATACTCTTCAGAGATTGTCTACCTGGCATTAGGACTTGTGATATGCACCAGCTGCTCATACAGCCGTTCACCACCTGCTCCCCTGGCTTCACGTGACCCTGATCAGTGCAATTGTTGCCCAAGGATGACCCGCAGGCTAGGGGAGGGAAGGAGCACTTTACATGCCCTTTGGTAGAGACGTATCTCCACTGCGCCACCCTCTGATGTATATATGTTCATTTCCTTGAACAACAATGTTTCCTCATCTCTCCCTCTCTTAATACGTAATAATTTTCTTTCTTATCAATCTTAAGGTATTTTGATATCAGTTATTACAATAGCATAAAGGAATGGTTACCATATCAAGTGATTTTTGTGTATTTTCTGATTGATGGATAAAATCAACTTCAGGAGGTCTGTACGAAAGGAAACCATTAGTGACTTGTGGACTGTATCGTAGTCCTTCCTTCTTCTCATATACCTTAATGCCTTTTTGTGTCTACTACATTATTTATTGTCTTTTGGAACACATTAAAAGACTTGGCCTTCAGACCCTCCCGTGTTAGCAAACTCTACAGATATCTCTGTCTTCTGATTGAAGAAACTTCATCTCATGTCAGTGCTAAATCTCTTTCCATGTAATCTGAGATACCCCACCCAAGGAAACAATCCTGTCCCTTCACATATCTGGATCTGTCAGCTTTGTGATTTTCAATTACTTGGCCTCTCATTCTTCTAAATATCATTGAAGACAAATTATCAAAACTCCAGTTTCACTTACTAGGGGATAGAGTACCAAACCGGTAGCAAACCAGTAACCTTATCATTTTAACTGGCACAGTTAAAGTACTCCCAGTAATGTAAAATTCTGGACAAACTGTGGTCATCCATTTTGTACCCGCAAGTGATATTGCAACATTGTTAGATGTAAGCAAAAGTCAGAGTGGTTCAGAGGGTTTGTCAAAGGAATATACTTCATTTTGCAGAGTGTGTTGAAGCTACTTCAGTGATTTTGGAGCTGAATTAATAGTGGCAAAAATAGAATACCTTCTGTGTCTTTGAAGTTGTAAAAAAGACTTGGTTCCTAAACCACACATGGCTTTTTTGGCCATTTGTAGCTTTTTAAATACTTTTGCCAAGGCTTGTTCTGATTAATTTTTTGGTCAATGGTTTCTTGTTGGGGTAATTAATAATTTGCTGTAGGAACTCAGCAGATTCAGTGATATTAGTGGGAGGAAGGAAATTGTATGCATTTTGGGTTCATATCAGGACAGGTTGTTGTGCTTTAACAATAGCAATTGATGTCAAGGAAAAGTAATAAGAGCTATTGATGTTTGTGGTAATTGCAAGAAACCAGCGTTGCCACTTAACATTTTAAAGCCAAGTGATGGCAAGATCCCAAACACCCACTCCATCGTAGGCTTTATACCATGGAGTGTTTTCCTCATCAGTGTCTCTGCAAGGCTAGGTTCACTCTGACAATGAGTTCAGGAGAAGCTGCTTTTTATCTATAAGCTGCCTGCCATCATTTCCCTTTCCTTCCTCCCAATGCACGTCTGCAGATAAGGGACATGCCCTCATTATTGCCTCTGTGAGTGAGGAGTGAGACCTTAAATATTAAAGCAAAAAATAGATTCATAAATCACATGTTCCAGACAGCCAATGGCATTACTGTGTTAATTGAATTTTCATAATTAAGGAGTTACGCTCTAAGTAAATTGTGAAGTCATCAATTTCAGACCAAAAAGTGGTTTCTTGGGCATAGATTTTAAAGTACAAAGCAACTAATTGGTAAAGCTAAGGGAATGCTGACATATACGAAGGACAGGAAAACAAAAGGTAGAAAGTGTACTATGTACTTATAAAGCCCTGGTTGAGAATAGCCAGCAATATGAGAGCAGTTCTGGACAAAAAAACATTTGGATAGAAAGAGGGGAACCCTGATTTATAACCCTCATATCATTATCCCTTACAATCTTGAATGAGTCAATCAGCCCACTGAGTATGGCCTTTTCTCAGAATTCCACGTTCAGTTCCATTTACCATACTTTCATGTGCCTATCAACTGTTTCCAGGTACTCGCCTCCACTAGATGCAGTTCATAGTCTCTGAGTCTTACAGCGTAGAAACAATCTCCTTGGCCCAACAAAATCCATGCTGATCAAAATGCCCATCCAAGCTAGTCCCATTTGCCAGTGTTTTGCCTATAACCTTCTAAATCTTTCCTATTCATATACCTGTCCAACTGTCTCTAAAAAGTTGTTATTTTACCTTCCTCTGTCAGCTCATTCTACACATACACACCCTTTGTGCAAAATAGTTGCTTTCAAATTCCTAGAGCTACTTCCCCTCTCTCCTTAAGCCTCTCCTCTCGTTCTTGACTCCCCAATACTGACTGAGTTCATTCACCATATCTATGCCCCTCATGAATCTATACACCTCTATATGATCACCTCTCAGTTTCCTACACTCCAAGGTAAGCTTTTTCAACAACTCTCCATATCTAGCAAAAACACTTGCCAATATTTTTATCATCTTTCCAGTTTAATAACAGCTAGTAGAAGGACCGAAGCTGAACTCAATACTTCAAGTGTGGATCTCACTAGCTTCTTGTACAACTGCATGACGCCTTCCCACCTTTTGCAATCAATAGCCTGACGAATAATGGCTAGCATGCAAAAAGCCTCCTAACTGTGACTCCACTTTAGGGGAACCATGTACCTGAACTTCAAGATCCCTGTATTACAATATTCCCCAGGACACTACTATTCTATACTACTGTGAAAGTCCTACTTTCCAAAATGCAACACATTGTACTTATCTAAATTAAGCTCCATTTACCATTCCTCAATCCATCTACTCAGCTGACCAAGATGCTCTTGTAATTTTAACAACTTTCTCTGCTGTCCATTACACTATCATGTTTTGTACTTTGTTATCCGAATCATTGATATAGATGACAAACAACAATGGGCCCAGCTGTGACTCCTGACGCACAGTACAAATTTCTGGCCTTCTGTCCAGAAAACTCATTATGACAAAGAGAGCACTAAATTATGAGGATATAATGTAGGGTAGCTTTCCCTAGAATTCAGAAAGCCCACCAAGAACATAGATGTTCGGTCCCTATACACTTCTATCCCCCATCAAGTTGCAGCTATATGGGACTCTGATTAGACCCCACTTGGAGTACTGTGCTCAGTTCTGGTCGCCTCACTACAGGAAGGATGTGGAAACCATAAAAAAGGTGCAGAGGAGATTTACAAGGATGTTGCCTGGATTGGGGAGCATGCCTTATGAAAACAGGTTGAGTGAACTCTGCCTTTTCTCCTTGGAGCGACAGAGGATGAGAGGTGACCTGATAGAAGTGTATAAGATGCTGAGAGGCATTCATCGTGTGGATAGTCAGAGGCTTTTTCCCATGGCTGAAATGGCTGCTACAAGAGGGCACAGGTTTAAGGTGCTTTGGAGTAGGAACAGAGGAGATGTTAGGGGTAAGTTTTTTACACAGAGAGTGTTGAGTGCATGGAATGGGCTGCCGGCAACGGTGGTGGAGGTGGATACGATAGGGTCTTTTAAGAGACTTTTGGATAGGTACATGGAGCTTAGAAAAATAGAGGGTTATGGGTAACCCTAGTAATTTCTAAGGTAGGGACATGTTCGGTACGACTTTGTGGGCTGAAGGGCCTGTATTGTGCTGTAGGTTTTCTATGCTTCTACGTAGGCCTCAAAGTTCTCCATTTCCTTCTTAATAAAAGAACCAAGCAATTCCCCTCCAATGCCACCCCCCTCTGTCTAACAGAACAGGTCCTCACTCGCAACAATTTTTCCTTTGGCTAACTCCACTTTCTCCAGCCTTGAGGGGTAGCCATGGTCACCTGCATGGGCCCCAGCAATGCCTGCTCTTTATTGGCTACATAGATTAGTCCATGTTTGATGTCTTCCTTGGTAATATTCCCCAACCTTTTCCTCCACTGCTTCATGCACCCCTGTGGAGCTTGTTCACTTAATCAGCTTTGACTCTTATGTAACCCAGGTTAATTGTAGTGTTAGAAAGTTCTACCTGAGGAAGGTTGAAAATGAGGTTTACCGATTACAAAAAGAATTTTTTAAAAACGTTATGCGAGGTTGGGGCGGGCTGGACACAGGAAGGAGAAAGAGAGAAACACAGCAACGATTAGAAGCTAAGGACATGAACCGTTAAGAGTGGAATTGGTAGTGAGTATCTTTACCTACTAACTTGAAACCCTTGGGGTAAAACCCCTGGAGGAAGGATAGTAGTGATAAAAGATTTATTGAAACTACAGCTATAATGCACAGCAGCTATAACGAGACAATATCGATAGAGATGAGTGTCCAAAATCCCTACCATGTAGTCGGGAATTAGTTCTGCAAAATCATACCAAGGCATTTGGGCAAGTTTTGTACAAGTTTGTGAACTGACTTACTGTGGATGATCATCTATTTCATCCAACGAACCAAGATGGCCAGCCACCCAGATGAAGAACCAGTGCGGGAAGGAAATGTGTAATGACGCAGAGGATTTAATACGGTTGGATGTATGTTATTTTCATTCGATGAATCCAAATTTGATTTTCTGCAAGAACTGATTACTTTTGCAATGACTTTGATAAGTTACTGAATGAGATTTACTTTAAGTGTGATGTTGGAGAATTGTCATGAAAGGTGTTAAACTGTGTATATATAATTTTTGAATTTGAATTCAAACTTGTAGATATACTGCCTGGAACTGAAACTGAAGTTAACTGCAATACTTGAGGATAGGAATTATATTTGGTTTTTGAACTAACCAGGGATAAGTAAAAAGGAAAGTTTAGTCTGTAAACTTTTAAAAAGGGAATAACACCAGATCTAATTAGTTAGAGAAATCAGAGTAACAAAAGTTATTCTAATGACTATCACTGATTCTATCTAAACAGGAATTGACTTTTGTTGATATCTGAGATTTGGAACCTAAACAGAACGTAGGAATTTTGAATTGTTCTTGCTCATGTACAAACATTTGTAAATATTTTGTATATATTGTTCTTATAAATAAACTTTATCTCCCGAAGTGTGTGGCTTCTATTCACTGCCTCCTTCCAATACCTAGAACCTTCTGATGACCTACTTGCACCTAGTGTAATTTGATTGTCTCAGAAGAGTGTGATGACTTGTCACTCAGGATAAGACCTGTGCTACACAGGTGTTAGATTTAACTTCCACCCTGCCCTTAAATTTACCTGGTCCATTGCTGACACCTCTCTCCCCTTTCTCATAACTCGGTCTTCATCTCTGGAGACAAACTGTCAACCAACATCTTTTATAGACTTAATGATTCACAGGGTTATTTTGAATATACCTGTTCCCAGCTATCTCCTGTAAAAACGTGATTCCCTTTTCTCAGTTCCTTCACCTCTGCCGCTCTGTTTCCAGGATGTGATATTCCTTACCAGGATATCAGAGATGTCTTTCTTCTTCAAAAATCTGGGTTTCTGTTCCTTCACTATTAATGCTGCCCTCACCAGCTTCTCCTCTATTTCCTGAACATCTACTCTAACCCAGCTTCCTGGTGCCTTAACAGTGATAGAGTTCCTCTTATTCTTACTTACTACCCCATGTGCTTCCGCATGCAACACATTCTCCACAACTTCTGCTATGTCCAGAGGGATCTTATCACTAAACATACCTACATCCCTCTTCCACTTTTGCAGGGATTGCTCCCTCTGCTATTTTCTTGTTCATTCATCCCTCCCCACTAATTTCTCTCCTGGTACTTATTCCTGCAGGCAGACCAAGTGCTACACCTGCCCATTCACTTCCTCCCTCACCTCCATTCAGGGCCCCATTCACTTCCTCCCTCGCCTCCATTCACTTCCTCCCTCACTTCCATTCACTTCCTCCCTCACCTCCATTCAGGGCCCCATTCACTTCCTCCCTCGCCTCCATTCACTTCCTCCCTCACTTCCATTCACTTCCTCCCTCACCTCCATTCAGGGCCCCTTTCGCTTCCTCCCTCACTTCCATTCAGGGCCCCATTCACTTCCTCCCTCACCTCCATTCACTTCCTCCCTCACCTCCATTCAGGGCCCCATTCACTTCCTCCCTCACCTCCATTCAGGGCCCATTCACTTCCTCCCTCACCTCCATTCAGGGCCCCAGGCAGTCCTTCCAGGTGAGACAACATTTCACTTGTGAATCTGCTGCAGTCATCTATGCTGCCCAGTGCTCCTGATACGGCCTCTTCTACGTTGTTGAGTCCCGTCATAAACTGGGGGCCACTTTGTCGAGTACTTCCACTGGATCCATCAAAAGTGGAAATTCCCAGTGGCCAAACATTTTCATTCCAATTTAATTTCCCATTACGACAGGCTGGTCCACGGCCTCGTCCTGTACCAAGATGAAGCTGCCCTCCGGGTGGAGGAGTAACATCTCTGTTTGGGTAATCTCCAACCTGAAGCACGAATATCAATTTCTTCCCATAAAAATTTCCCTCTCCCTCCCTTCTTCTTCTATTCTAAAAGAAGAGGCCTTTTACTTCTCACCTGCCTATCACTTCCCCCGGGTCCCGTCCTCTTTCCCTTTCTTCCATGGTTCACTCTCCTCTCCTATCAGATTCCTTCCTCTCCAGCTCTTTGCCTTTCCTACCCAGCTGATTTCACCTATCACCTTCTAACTATCATCCTTCCCCTCCCCTGACCTTTTTATTCTGGTGTCTTCCCCCTTCCTTTTCCGTCCTGAAGAAGGATCTTGGCCCAAAATGTAAACTGTTCTTGTCATTTTCATAGATGGTGCCTGGCCTGCTGAGTTGCTTGTGTTGCGAGTGATTTGATTGTGGCTTTCAAAATATTATGATGCATTGAGAAGGAGAGCAATTATTTCTGCCAGGTGGGATGGGGAGGGTGGAGGGTTGATGTAGGGATGTGCCTGTCAATGATTTATGGATGTCATTGAAAAATTAAGGTCTAGCTTTTCAGGAGTGAGGTTAGAAAATTTTCCATGTATTGGGGTGAAAACAGTATAGAAAAGTTCCACAAATAAAAGTTGATGCTAGGTTAAATATTAACTAATCTTGAAATGATACATTTTTGCTCATCAATTCTACCAAGAAATATGGAGCAAAGGTGGATATACTGTATTGAGTTAGGTTGCAGTCCAGCTCTCCTGATGACATGCAGAAAAGGTCCGAACTGCCTAGATTTCTAAATTACTGACATGGAATCAACAGGGATCTAAACAAATATCACAATTCAAAAAAAATGTTAAAGAGAAAGAAGAACCTACAAAAATAAAACTAAAAGTAAATAATAAGAGTAAAAATTGAACAATAATGAAGAACTATCATTGCTTTACAAAGTGCCTCCCTGGTTGTTGAACGAAGTCAGGGAGAAGTCAACAGAGGAAATGGCTGTTGTTTTTCCTATTCTTCTTAATGATGTGATGTGACTAGAGAATACACAAAGCAGCACCACATTTTAGTAAAAGGATGGAAGATATAGGAAGTAATACCAAGCTGCTTAGTCCACTCAGCTACAGACAATATAAACGTTTTGAGAAAAATAAGATGAAGTACAAAAAAGAGCAAAGAGTTATCAATGTTGGCTATTACTTTGCACATGGTTATGTTCTATGTTTGGTTCATTTACAGATGGATAAAGGGAGTGAGCTGGCATAATATAATGTATTTTGAAAGAGATTTGTTAAGCTGATTTTGTAGATGCATATGTTTTGTGCTAGCAAGTTCTACGTAACTTGTTTTCAGACTAGCCTGTCTCAACTCAACTATAGCTTTCAATTCCAGAAGGAGATGAAGGTGTTTGGGAAGGTCCATAAGAAATTAACAAATGATTCCCAGACAAGGGGCAAAATTTCAAAGGATAGATTGGAGAAAGCTAAGGTGAGATCTGATTGAATTATGAGAATTCTGCCATGAAGAAGTTAACCAAATTCTAACCAAAAGAACCCAACCTGTAAATAACTTCTGGTAGTGGATCATCTTTTGAAAGGTGCTTGTGGATGTTGGTGTGAGGCAAAGTAGTTGTCCATAATTCTTAATATGTGATTAGCTGCCTTAGGTTCACAAAAAGTACTGGCTAGAATACTAAGCTTCAAAAAGACAGTGCCAATGTCTAATCAGCATTCCTCAATGACTGACATTGTGAGAGGTTGTTCTGTTTTACGGATGAGCCTGAGACTAGAAGTCACAAATATATGGGAAGAGAATTAGAAGTAACAGGGGGAATAGCAAAGACATTGCTATTGCAAAGAAGGGAATGCTAGGCAAAGTCAAAGGTCTTGGGGTGGATGGGTCATCTGGGCCAAATGGACTACATCCCAGAGTCCTGGAAGAGATTGCTGAAAAGATGGTGGATGCATTGGTCACGATCTTTCGGAGATCACTTGGTACTGGCATGGTCCCAGAGGACTGCGAGATTGCAGGTGTCACTCCACTCTTTGGGAAGCGGGGAAGGCAGGAGAGGGGAAATCGTAGGCCCGTTGGCCTGGTCTCAGTGGTTGGGGAAAGTGTTGGAGTCTATTGTTGAGGATGAGGTTTTGAGGTACTTGGATACTGATGATGGAGTGGGTTAAGGTCAGCATGGTTTCTGTAAAGGGAAATCTTGCCTGACAAATCTGTTAGAGTAACAAGCAGGGTAGACAAAGGAGAGGTAGTGGATGTCATTTACTTGGATTTTCAGAAGGTGTTTGATAAGGTGCCACACATGATGGTGCTTAACAAGAGAAAATCCTATGGTGTTACAGGAAAGATACTGACATGAATATAGATATGGGTGACAGGCAGGAGGAAGTGTGTGGGAATAAAAAGGGCCTTTTCTGGTTGGCTGCCAGTGACTAGTGGTGTTCCTCAGGGGTCAGTATTAGGACCGCTACTTCTCACACTGTTTGTCAATGATTTGGATAATGGAATTGATGGCTTTGTGGTAAAGTTTGCAGATGATACGATGATAGGTGGAGAGATAGGTAGTGCTGAGGAAGCAATGCGATTGCAGCAGGACTTGGATAAATTGGATGAATGGGCAAAAAAGTGGCAGATGAAATGCAGTGTTGGAAATGCATGATAATGCATTTGATGAAAAGAACAATATAGTGCAGACTATTATCTAAATGGCAGAAAATTCAAACATCAGGGGCGCAGAGGGACTTGGGAGTCCTCGTGCAAGACTCCCAGAGTGTTCTTTTACAGGTTGAGTCTGTGGAAAAGAAGGCAAATTCGATGTTGGCATTTATTTCAAGGGGAGTAGAATATAAAAACAAGGAGATAATGCTGAGCCTTTATAAGACACAAGTCAGGCCACACTTGGAGTATTGTCAACAGTTTTGGGCCCCTTATCTCAGAAAGAAGGTATTATCATTGGAGACAGTCCAGAGGAGGTTCACGAGGATGATTCTGGGACAGAAGGGATTAACATATGAAGAGCGTTTGGTAGTTTTGGCCCTGTATAAAAAATTTAGAAGAATGCAGGGGGATTTCATTGAAACCTACTGAATGTTGAAAGAACTAGATAGGGTGGATGTGGAGAGGATGTTTCCTATGGTGGTATCCAGAACTAAAGGGCACAGCCTCAAAATTGAGGGGCAACCTTTTAGAACAGAAATAAGAGGAATTTCTTTAGTCAATGTGTGATGGATATGTGGAATGCTCTGCCACAGACTGTGGTGGAGGCCAAGTCCATGGGTATACTCAAAACAGAAGTTGATAGGTTCCTGATTGGTCAGGGCATCAAGGGATGTGGTGAGGGGCAGATGTATGGGGTTGAATGGGATATGGGAACAGCCATGTTGAAATGGCAGCGTGGACTCGGTGAGCGAATGGCCTAATTCTGATGCTATGTCGTTATGGCCTTATGGACACCACTCAGCCAGATTTTCAATAGTGGTTTTATTGTGGCCTTCCAGTGAATTGGATTGAATTACTGAATATAGATTTTTAAGACCACAGAGAAGCAGCTTGGGGTGGAATTTGAGAGTTGCTCTGGCAGAGACAGTATAGACTTGAAATTGCTTTCTTCCATGTGGTAATCATTCTCAGCTTGTATGGTTTTAGGTGCTTGCATCCTGAAGTTTCTGGATTGATGTCGGGCATAAAATCAACAAGAGGGGCGTATAATATAACAAAAAAAAGTAAGAAGTTTGAGGATTGGTAAGCTTTTAAAGACCAACAGAAGGCATCTAAAAACACCATAAGGATAGAAAAGATGAAATATGAAGGTAAGCTTACTAATAATATAAAATGGGGTAAGAGTAAAAGAGAGGAGGGAATGGATATTAGACCAGTGGAAAATGATGCTAGAGAGGTAGTAATGGGGGACAAGGAAATGACAAATGAACTTATTAAGTATTATGTGTTAGTTTACACTGAAAAACACGAGAAGCATGCCAGGAATTCAAGAGTCTTGCTGGGGAGTTCAGAAATGAGTGCAGTTGCTATCATTGAGGAGCATGCACTTGGGAAGGTGCTTGGGAAATTAATGTTATCATTAAGGAGCAGGCACTTTGGAAGCTGAAGGTCTGAAGGTAAAGTCACCTGGGCCAGATGAAATGCACACAGAGTTCTGAAAGAGGTAGATGAAGAGATTGCACTGACATTAGTTGTGATCTTACGATAATAAATAGATTCTGGAATGGTTCCAGAGTACCGGAAAATTGCAAATGTCACCCCACTCTTTAAGAAGGGAGAGAGGCAGAAAACAGGACATTATAGGCCAATTAGCTTGACTTCAGTGGTTGGGAAGATGTTGGAGTCCATAATTAAGGATGAAGTTTCAGGGTACTTGGGGCCACATGATAAAGTAGGCCAAAGCCTACAAGGTTTTCTTCAGGGGAAATCTTGCCAAATAAATCAGTTGGAATTCTTTGAGGAGTTAACAGGGTAGACAAAGTAGAGTCAGTGGATGTTGTTTTCTTGGATGTTCAGAAGACCTTGGCAAGGTGCTTCACATGAGGCTGCTTAACTAGATAAGAGCCTATGGCATTACAAAAAAGATACTAGCATGGATAGGAGATTGATTAACTGGCAGTTGGCAAATGGTGGGGGAAAATGGGGCCTATACTTGTTGGGCTGTTGGTGCTCAGCTGGGGTTAGTATTGGGACCACTTCTTTTCACATTATATATCAGCGATCTGGAAGGACATGGGGTGACTTCATTGAAATCTATTGAACATTGAAAGTTCAAGATAGAGTAGATATGGGGAGGATGTTTTCTATAGTAGAGGAGTCTAGGACCAGAGGGCATAGCCTCAGAATAGAGAGATGCCCATCTAGAACAGAGATAAGGAGGAATTTCTTTAGCTAGAGATTGGTGAATCTGTGGAAGTCATTGCTATAGATAGCTGCAGAGACCATGTTATTGAGTATATTTAAAGTGGAGTTATTTGATAGTTTCTTGACTAGGCAGGTCATCAAAGGCTTTGGGGAGAAGGCAGGAGAATGGAGTTGATAGTATGATGGAATGGTTGAACAGACGCGATGGGCTGAATAGCCTAATTCTGCTCCAATGTCTGAATGTTACTGCACCTGCAAGGGAACGTACTATCTTAGATGTGGTCCTGTGCAATGAAACAGTTAAAATTAGTGATCTTGTAGTTAGGGATCCTCTTGGAAAAAGTGATCACAGTATGATTGAATTTCTCATATGAATGGAGGGTGCAGTAGTTCGATCTAAAACCAGTGTATTATCCTTAAACAATGGAGACTACAATGGGATGAGGGAGGATTTGGCTAGTGTAGACTGAGAACACAGGTTATATGGTGGAACAGTTGAGGAACAGTAGAAGACTTTCAAAGTGATTTTCACAGTGCTCAACAAAAATATATTCCAGTTAAAAGCAAGGACAGTAAGGGGCGGGAGAGCCATTCTTGGATAACTAAGGAAATAAAGGAAGGCATCAATTTAAAAGCTTGTGTATTCAATGTCCCCAAGAGTAGTGGGAAACTGCAGGATTGAGAGAACTTTAAAAGCAACAAGGTACCACTAAGCAAGCAATAAAGAAAGGGAAGCTAGATAGTGGTGGCCAGTGAGATCATGTTTGCTGTTGTGTGCTGGGGCAGCAGGCTGAGGGTAGCAGACACCAACAGAATCAACAAACTCATTCGTAAGGCCAGTGATGTTGTGGGGATGGAACTGGACTCTCTCACGGTGGTGTCTGAAAAGAGGATGCTGTCTAAGTTGCATGCCATCTTGGACAATGTCTCCCATCCACTACATAATGTACTGGGTGGGCACAGGAGTACATTCAGCCAGAGACTCATTCCACCGAGATGCAGCACAGAGCGTCATAGGAAGTCATTCCTACCTGTGGTCATCAAACTTTACAACTCCTATCTGGTAGGAGTCCAGGCTGGTTCTGGACTTGTTTCATAATTTACTGGCATAATTTACATATTTGTATTTAATTATTTATGGTTTTATTACTATTTATTATTTATGGTGCAACTGTAACGAAAACCAATTTCCCCCGGGATCAATAAAGTATGACTACCACTGCTACTACTAGTGAAAATAAACTAGCACAAAATATAAAAACTGATAGTAAAAGTTTTTGTAATTATATAAAGCAGAAGAGGGAAGCTAAAGCGAATGGAGGGCAAGAAAGGGGAATTGATATTGGGTAATGAGGAAATAGCTGAGGCTTTGAATGACTATTTTGTGTTGGTCTTCATGGTGGAGGACATACTTAACATGCTAAAAAGAGATGTTATGGATGTGGTGGGAGGTGAGAACCTTGATTCAAAGCTATCACTGAAGAGGTAGTGCCAAGCAAATTTGTGGGCCTGAAGATGGTTAAGTCCCCTGGTCCTTATGGAATGCATCCCAGGGTACTGAAAGAAATGGCAGAAGTTATAGTAGAGGCTTTGGTGATGATTTACCAAAATTCTCTGAACTCTGGTCCTGGCAGATTGGAAGACAGCAAATGTCATGTTACTATTCAAAAAAGGATGTAGGCAAAAGGCAGGTAACTATAAGCCAGTTAGTTTAACATCTATAGTTGGGAAAATATATGACGCTATCATTAAAGAAGAAATAGCGAGGCATCAGGAAAGAAATGGATCCATCAGGCAGACACAGCATGGATTCAGCAAAGGCAGGTCCTGTGTGTCAAACTTACTGGAGTTCTTTGAGGATATAACAAGTGCAGTGGATAGAGGGGAACAGATGGATGTTATTTACTTTGCTTTCCAGAAGGTTTTCAATAAGGTGCCACATAAAAGACTTACCCATAAGGTAAGGATGCATAGAGTTGGGGTGATGTATTAGCATGGATAGAGGATTGGTTAATGAATGGAAAGCTAAGATTTGGGATACATGGGTATTACTCTGCTTGGCAATCAGTGGTGAGCGGTGTACTGTTCACGATAGACATTAACAGTCTGGAAGAGGGGACAGAGTGTCTGAGTTTGCTGATGATACCAAACTGAGTGGAAAAGCTAATTGTGCAGAAGATATGGAGAGTCTGCAGAGAGTCTGCCTTAGTGTACGTAGGCTTCACAGCATCTGCAGGGCATTGTACGCTTATATCGATGGTCTGTTCATTCAAGTCTCTGGGTTATTTGGTTCAGTAACAACCATTTGCTCCAAAGGCCCCACTCAGTAGTTAGCTGGTCCATGGATTATTTATATAAAACCAATAAAATCACAGCAGCAGTCTTGACATCTTCATTCTGCAGTTACATTGAACCAGCATGGCACACCAGATGTAGCTACTGGGCTAAAATGAGTCCAGCATGTAACCCAAATATGTGCTTAGCATATGCACAGTCAAAGCTCTCTGTCACATGACAGCCAATAATGCAGAACTTTGATTTGCTGATTGGAATTCTATGACCAGTGGTATACCTCAAGAATTAGTGCTTGCACCCTTGTGCTTTCCGTTTTCCACTCGGATGTGCATGTAAGATTACAGTTATGATTAGTAAGTCTGTGGCTATCTCTGAAGCTGGTGCTATTGTGGATATCAAGCAAGGTTATTATAAGACTACAGCTAGATGGCGGAGGAGCATAGTTGCGTAGTGGTTAGCAGAACAATTTATAGTGGAGGTGACCAGGGTTCGATTCCCGCCGCTCCCTGCAACGAGTTTGTACATCCTCCCTGTGACTGTGTGGATTTTCTCCAGGTGCTCCAGTTCCCTCCCACCATCCAAATATGTACCAGTTGGTAGGTTAATTGGTCATTGTAAATTGTCCTGTGATTAGGCGAGGGTTAAATCGGAGGATTGCTGGGCGGTGGGGGTCAAAGAGCCTATTCTGTGCTGTATCTCAATAAATAAATATCAGTTGTGAAGTTGGCCAGTGCGTTGACATGTGGAATTTAATCCAGAATATATGAGGTGCTGGTGCATTTTCTGCAGTCAAATTAGGGTAGAATACATCCAAATAAATGGTTGGCCACAAAGGGATGTTGAAGAACAGAGGGACCTTGGGGTTCAAAATCATAGTTCCTTGAAAAAGGTCATACGTGTCAATAGATGATGAAGATGACATTCATTCCTTCATTGGTCAGGACAGAGACTATAAATCTGGCACATTGTGTTGCAACTTCACAAAAGTGTGTGCATTTCTGATTGCTACACCATAGGAAGGATGCGATTTCACTGGAGAGAATTCAAAGGAGATACATGTGTATGTTGTTCCACATCCTCACTTCGGGAAGTCTAATTACTTGGCTTTACCTTTACTCTCTGAGCAGAGACAGAGACTGAAGACTGCAGCACCAATAGTGAGGACCAAGAAGGTATGGACAAAAGAAGCACAGGAGCACCTACAGGACTGCTTTGAATCGGTGGACTGGACCATATTCAGGGATTCAGCTTCGGGTCTGAATGAGTATGCTGCAGTTGTTACCGACTTCATTAAAACCTGTGTGGATGAGTGTGTGCCTACAAAGATTTGCTGTACAAACCAAAAGCCATGGATGAACCAAAAAGTATGTCATTCGGAGGCTGATGTCAGGCCATCTTTAAAGAAGGTGAACCAGAGCAAGGCAAAAGGCCCTGACAGAGCACGTGGTAAGCTCTGAAAACTTGGGCCAACTAACTGGCGGGAGTATTCAAGGGCATTTTCAACCTCTCAGTGTTATGGGTGGAAGTTCCCACTTGCTTCAAAAAGTCAACAATTATACCAGTGTCCAAGAAGAATAATGTGAGCTGCCTTAATGACTATCGCCCAGTAGCACTCACATCGACAGTGATGAAATGCTTTGAGAGGTTGGTCATGACTAGACTGAACTCTTGCGTCAGTAAGGAACTGGACCCATTGCAATTTGCCGATCACCACAGTAGGTCAATGGCAGACGCAGTCTCAATGGCTGTTCACACAACTTTAGACCACCTGGACAACACAAACACCTATGTCAGGATGCTGTTCATTGACCATCGCTCAACATTTAACACCATCATTCCCATAATCGTGATTGATAAGTTACAGAACCTGGGCCTCTGTACTTCTCTCTGTAATTGGTTCCTTGACTTCCTAACCAGAAGACCATAATCTGTGCAGACAATGTGACAAGGGAGATGAGGCTGAGTACAGGGCTACTGTAGGAAACTTTGTCACATGGTGTGAGCAGAATTATCTGCAGCTTAATGTGAAAAAGACTAAGGAGCTGGTGGTAGACCTGAGGAGAGCTAAGGTACCGGTGACCCCTGTTTCCATCTAGGGGGTCAGTGTGGACATGGTGGAGGATTACAAATACCTGGGGATATGAATTGACAATAAACTGGACTGGTCAAAGAACACTGAGGCTGTCTGCAAGAAGGGTCAGAGCCGTCTCTATTTCCTGAGGAGACTGAGGTCTTTTAACATCTGCTGGACGATGCTGAGGATGTTCTACGAGTCTGTGGTGGCCAGTGCTATCATGTTTGCTGTTGTGTGCGGGGGCAGCAGACACCAACAGAATCAACAAACTCATTCGTAAGGCCAGTGATGTTGTGGGGATGGAATTGGACTTTCTGACGGTGGTGTCTGAAAAGAGGATGCTGTCTAAGTTGCATGCCATCTTGGTCAATGTCTCCCATCCACTACATAATGTACTGGGTGGGCACAAGAGTACATTCAGCCAGAGACTCATACCACCGAGATGCAACACAGAGCGTCATAGGAAGTCATTCCTGCCTGTGGCCATCAAACTTTACAACTCAATAGGCTGGTCCTGGACTTATTTCATAATTTACTGGCATAATTTACATATTACTATTTAACTATTTATGGTTCTATTACTACTTATTATTTATGGTGCAACTGTAACGAAAACCAGTTTCCCCCGGGATCAATAGACTATGACTATGACTATGACTATGACTGGTGATAACATATTCTCCTTGCTGCCGATCAACACTGATGCGCCTTAGGGGTGTGTGCTTAGCCCACTGCTCTACTCTCTGTATACACAGGACTGTGTGGCTAGGTATAGCTCAAATACCACCTATAATTTTGCTGATGATAAAACCATTGCTGGTAGAATCTCAGATGGTGACGAGAGGTTGTACAGGAGTGAGATATGCCAGCTAGTGGAGTGGTGTCGCAGCAACAACCTTGAACTCAATGCCAGGAGGACGAAAGGTAGGGTAAGGCGAAGGAGCATATGCCAATCCTCATAGAAGGTTCAGAAGTGGAGAGAGTTCTGGTGTCAAGATCTCTGATGATCTAACCTGGTAGCAACATATCGATGTGGCTGTAAAGAAGGCAAGACAAGGAGGCATAGGTGCAAGAGAGAATGTTTAAAGAGGGTTTTTGTACCCAGAGTGGTAAGTGACTGGAATGCTCTGCCAGGGGAAGTGGAGGAGTGTGGAGGCATTTAGACAGACACATGAACAAGCAGGGGATGAAGGGATACATACCAGGTTGCAGGCACATGGGTTTAGCTCAGGCTGGCATCATAATTAGAACGGGCTGTGTGCCAGGGGGTCTGTTCCATGTTCCCTGCACCTCCTGGCGTAAAGGATGCTCAGAGGTGACCTGATAGAGGTATATAAGATTACAGATTGGTTTGATAGAATACATTCCCACGTTCAGGATTAAACATGGGAAAAGAATGGTGAACCTGGGAAACTTGGTGAAGCTCAGTGACTATTTGCTAATGAAACAAAGAAAACAACTAACTGCTTTCTCAGTCACACATTCTCTGGTAAATGACCACTATAGACAATAGCCTGTAATGTCCGTGTCGGAGTTGGAATTTTGAACCCCCTGTACAACCTGGCATTCTTGTGGTGTGAAGTGAAGGTAGAAGGACGATTGTGGCAAATCGAGGTGGTGGGCCGGCCGGGGAGTGAGGAATGAGCCAATATTTGCTCTTTGCTGGAGTGGACTTGGAGGCAATTTGATGTAGCAGAACTGAGGTGAGGCAGAGTCGAGGTGAAGTCTGGGCCAGAGAGTGAGAAAAGACCAAGGTCAGAATCAGAATCAGGTTTGTTATCATAGGCATGTGTTATGAAATTTGTTAACTTGGCAGCAGCAATGCAATGCAATACATAAGCTAAAAAATATAAACAAATTAATCAATCAATCAATCAATTACAGTATATGTATATTGAATAGTTTTAAAATAGTGCAAAAACAGAAATAATATATATTAAAAAAGTGAGGTAGTGTTCATGGATTCAATGTCTGTTTGGGAATTTAATGGCAGAGAGGAAGAAGCTGTTCCTGAATCGCTGAGTGTACCTTCGATGAGTGTGAGGTTTAGTCAAACTGAATTGGGAAGGTTGGGTATGGGTTGAATTGAAGTGGCAGAGCCTAGGCCCATGAGCATATTGAATCAATGGGACCCGGCCCATGAACATATTGAAGCAATGAGGCCCCGGCCCATGAGCATATTGAATCAATGGGACCCAGCCCATGAACATATTGAAGAAACGGGGCCCGGCCCATCAATGGGACCCGGCCCATGAACATATTGAAGCAATGAGGCCCCGGCCCATGAGTATATTGAAGCAATGAGGCCCCGGCCCATGAGCATATTGAAGAAACGGGGCCCGGCCCATGAGCATATTGAAGAAACGAGGCCCGGCCCATGAGCATATTGAATCAATGGGACCCGGCCCATGAACATATTGAAGCAATGAGGCCCCGGCCCATGAGCATATTGAAGAAACGGGGCCCGGCCCATGAGCATATTGAATCAATGGGACCCGGCCCATGAACATATTGAAGAAATGAGGCCCCGGCCCATGAGCATATTGAAGAAACGGGGCCCGGCCTATGAGCGTATTGAAGAAACGGGGCCCGGCCCATGAGCATATTGAATCAATGGGACCCGGCCCATGAACATATTGAAGCAATGAGGCCCCGGCCCATGAGCATATTGAATCAATGGGACCCGGCCCATGAACATATTGAAGCAATGAGGCCCCGGCCCATGAGTATATTGAAGCAATGAGGCCCCGGCCCATGAGCATATTGAAGAAACGGGGCCCGGCCCATGAGCATATTGAATCAATGGGACCCGGCCCATGAACATATTGAAGCAATGAGGCCCCGGCCCATGAGCATATTGAATCAATGGGACCCGGCCCATGAACATATTGAAGCAATGAGGCCCCGGCCCATGAGCATATTGAAGAAACGGGGCCCGGCCCATGAGCATATTGAAGTGGCACAGGCCCGGGTCAATGAGCATATTGATGTGACAGAGCCTGGGCCCATGAGCCTATTAAAGTGGCAGAGCCTGGGTCTATGACAGTATTGATGTGGCAGAGCCTAGGTCCATGAGTGAGGAACGACCCAAGGTTTGGACGACTGAAGTGCTGGCTCAGATTGAAAAAGTCAGGGTGTCAGGGCTGGATGTGAGGGACAGCTGGTTCCGCTCACTGCTTGGCAAGGTTTACTCGTCTCTGAATTACTCATAGAGTCAAAGAGTCATAGAAAGATATAACAGTTCTTTCAGATCACCAATTCACACTGACAACCAAGCATCCATTTTTACACTAATTATACCCTAATCCATGCTATTCTTGCTTCAATTCCTCCCCATGTTTACCACTCAGCGATATGCTAGGGACAACCTGCAGTAGCTAATTAATGTATCAAGCTGTACATTTTTGGGATGTAGGAGGAGCACCCGGAGAAAACACACTCAGTCACGGGGATACGTGCAAACTCCACGCAGACAGCATTATTGCATCTTTCCAATAGTGTAGGGACTAGAACTATACACAGTACTCCAGCCAAGGTATGACCAATGCTTTAAATTGGGGGACTTGTCTTCTGAAAGGAAGGTAGAATGATTTGACTTTAATCTGCTGAAACGCTATATGTAAAGAGCCCTCAAGATATTGTATGTTGCAGTACTTCAGCAGATTAAAGTCAAATCACTCTACCTTCCTATTGTAATGGGGGACATCAATATGCAACGGGATTGGGAAAATTAGGTTGGTGTCAGATCTCAAGAGAGGGAATTTCTTCAATGCCAACGAGATGGCTTTTTAAAGCAGCTTATGCTTGAGCCAACTCAGGGTAAGGCTAGCTTAGATTGGGCGTTGTGTAATAACCCAGATCTTATTTGGGATCTTATTAACGTAAAAGAACACTTAGGAGGCAGTGAGCACATTATGACTGAATTCATGCTGCAGTTTGAGAGGGAGAAGCATAAGTCACATGTATCTGTATCGCAGTGGAATAAAGGGAATTGCAGAGGCATGAGAGAGGAGCTTGCCCAAGTGGATTGTAAGGGGATACTGGCGGGGATGATGGCAGAGCAGAGATGGCTGAAGTTTCTGGGAATAGTTCACAAGGTGCAGGATAGATATGTGCCACAGAAGAAGCTGTTCTCAAATAGCAGGGTTAGGCAACCGTGTCTGACAAGGGAAGTTAAGGACTGAAAAAAGCCAAGATAAGGGCATATAAGGTAGCAAAAGCGAGTGAGAAGTTGGATGATTGAGAAGCTTTTAAAATTGAAAAAAGGCAACAAAGAAAACTAGAAGAAAGGAAAAGATGAAATATGAGGGCAAACTAGCCAATAATGTAAAGCAGAATACTAAAAGTTTTTTTGGTTATGTAAAGAGTAAAAGGGAGGTGATAGTTGGTATCGGACCACTGGAAAATGATGCTACTGAGGTACTAATGGGAGACAAAGAAATGGCAGATGGGTACTTTGTATCTGCCTTCACTATGGAGGACACCAGCAGTGTGCCAGAGGTCTGTGAGTGTCAGGCAGCAGGAGTGAGTGCCATTGCTATTACAAAGGAAAAAGTGCCAGGCAAGCTGAAACATCTTGTCACCTGGACCAGATGGACTACATCCCACAATCCTGAGAGAGAGGTTGCTGAAGAGATAACGGATACATTGGTCATGATCTTTCAAGAATCACTTGACTCTGGTGTGGTCCCAGAGGACTGGAAGATTGCAAATATCACTCCACTCTTTAAGAAAGGAGGAAGACAAAAGAAAGGAAATTATAGGCCAGTTAGCCTAACCTCAGTGTTTTAGAAAGCATTGAAGTTTATTATTAAGGATGAGGTTTTGGGGTACTTGGAAACTAATGATAAATAAAGTCAAAGTCAGCATGTTTTTTGTAAAGGTTGCCAAAGGAGAGGCAGTGGATGTTATTAACTTGGACTTTCAGAAGACATTTGATAAGGTGCCACATCTGACGCTGCTTAACAAGAAAAAAAACAATGTTGTTATGGAAAGGTACTGACATGGATAGAGGAATGGCTGATGGGTAGGAGGCAGCAAGGGGGAATAAAAGGGGCCTTTCCTGGTTGTCTGCCAGTGACTAGTGGTGCTTCTCAGGGGTCAGTATTAGGACCTCTTCTTCGTACATTATTTGTCAGTGATTTGGATAATAGAATTGATGACTTTGAGGCAAAGTTTGCAGATGATATGAAGATAGGTGAAGGAGTAGGTAGTGCTGAGGAAGCAATGCGGTTGCAGCAAGACTTAGACAAATTGGAAGAATGGGGAAAAAAGTGGCAGATGAATATTGTGTTGGGAAATGTGTGATAATGCATTTTGGTAAAAGGAACAAGAGTGTAGACTATTATCTAAATCGAAAAAAGCTTCAAATATCAGAGGTGCAGAGGGACTTCAGAGTCCTCGTGAAAGGATCTCAGAAGATTAATTTACAGGCTGAGTCTGTGATAAATAAGGCAAATGCAATGTTAGCATTTATTTCAAGGGAATAAAAAATAAAACACAGGAGATAATGCTGAGGCTTTATAAGACACTAGTCAGACCGTACTTAGAGTATTTTCAACAGTTTTGTGCCCCATATCTCAAAAAGAATGTGTTGTATTGGACAAAGTCCAGAGGAGGTTCACGAGGATGGTTCTGGGAATGAGGGGGTTAATATGTGAGGAGTGTTTGGCAGCTTTGGGCTTGTACTCACTGGAATTAGAAGAACACGTGGGGATCTCATTGAAACCGAGCGAAATCTGATGTGTTGGTATTTCAGTGGAGTAAAGGAAATTACAGTGGCATGAGAGAGGAACTGGACAAAGTTGACTGGAAAGGGGCACTGTCGGGAAAGACAGCAGAGCAGCAGTGGCTGGAGCTTATGCGAGAAGTGAGGAGGGTGCAAGACAGATATATTCCAAAAAAGGAGACATTTTTGAATGGAAAAAGGATACAACCATGGCTGACAAGAGAAGTCAAAGCCAAAGTTAAAGCAAAGGAGAGGGCATACAAGGAAGCAAAAATTAGTGGGAAGACAAAGGATTGGGAAGTTTTTAAAAGCTTACAAAAGGAAACTAAGAAGGTCATTAAGAAGGAAAAGATTAACTATGAAAGGAAGCTAGCAAATAATATCAAAGAGGATACTAAAAGCTTTTTCAAGTATATAAAGAGTAAAAGACTGGTGAGAGTAGATATAAGACTGATAGAAAATGATGCTGGAGAAATTGTAATGGGAGATAAGGAGATGGCGGAGGAACTGAATGGGTATTTTGCATCAGTCTTCACTGAGGAAGACATCAGCAGTATACCGGACTCTGAAGGGTGTCAGGGAAGAGAAGTGTACGCAGTCACAATTGCGACAGAGAAAGTACTCAGGAAGCCGAATAGTCTAAGGCTAGATAAATCTCCCAGACCAGATGGAACGCACCCTCGTGTTCTGAAGGAAGTAGCTGTGGAGATTGCGGAGGCATTAACAATGATCTTTCAAAAGTCAATAGATTATGCATGGTTCTGGAGGACTGGAAGATTTAAGAAGTGGGCAAGGAAGCAAAAAGGAAATTATAGACCTGTTAGCTTGACATCAGTGGTTGGGAAGTTGTTGGAGTCAATTGTCAAGGATGAGGTTACGGGGTACCTGGAGCATATGACAAGATAAGCAGAACTCAGCATGGTTTCCTTAGGGAAAATCCTGCCTGACAAACCTATTGCAATTTTTTGAGGAAATTACAAGTAGGTTAAACAAGGGAGATGCAGTGGACCATCACTCTGCTCCCTCTAGCGGAATTAGTCCTTACTCTTAATAATTTCTCCTTTGGCTCCTCCCACTTCCTCCAAACTAAAGGTGTAGCTATGGGCACCCGTATGGGTCCGAGCTATGCCTGTCTTTTTGTTGGCTTTGTGGAACAATCTATGTTCCGTACCTATTCTGGTATCTGTCCCCCACTTTTCCTTTGCTACATCGACGACTGCATTGGCGCTGCTTCCTGCACGCATGCTGTGCTCATTGACTTTATTAACTTTGCCTCCAACTTTCACCCTGCCCTCAAGTTTACTTCGTCCATTTCAGACACCTCCCTCCCCTTCCTAGATCTTTCTGTCTCTATCTCTGGAGGCAGCTTATCAACTGATGTCTACTATAAGCCTACTGACTCTCACAGCTATCTGGACTATTCCTCTTCTCACCCTGTCTCTTGCAAAAATGCCATCCCCTTCTCGCAATTCCTCCGTCTCTGCCGCATCTGCTCTCAGGATGAGGCTTTTCATTCTAGGACGAGGGAGATGTCCTCCTTTTTAAAAGAAAGGGGCTTCCCTTCCTCCACTATCAACTCTGCTCTCAAACGCATCTCCCCCATTTCACGCACATCTGCTCTCACTCCATCCTCCCGCCATTCCACTAGGAATAAGGTTCCCCTGGTCCTCACCTACCACCCCACCAGCCTCCGGGTCCAACATATTATTCTCCATAACTTCCGCCACCTCCAACGGGATCCCACCACTAAGCACATCTTTCCCTCCACCCCCTCTGCTTTCCCGCAGGGATCGCTCCCTACGCGACTCCCTTGTCCATTCGCACCGCCCATCCCTCCTCACCGATCTCCCTCCTGGTACTTAACCTTGTAAGCGGAACAAGTGCTACACATGCCCTTACACTTCCTCCCTTACCACCATTCAGGGCCCCAGACAGTCCTTCCAGGTGAGGCGACACTTCACCTGTGAGTCGGCTGGGGTGATATACTGCGTCCGGTGCTCCCGATGTGGCCTTCTATATGTTGGCGAGACCCGACGCAGACTGGGAGACGGCTTTGCTGAACACCTATGCTCTGTCCGCCAGAGAAAGCAGGATTTCCTGGTGGCCACACATTTTAATTCCACATCCCATTCCCATTCTGACATGTCTATCCACGGCCTCCTCTACTGTAAAGATGAAGCCACACTCAGGTTGGAGGAATAGCACCTTATATTCCGTCTGGGTAGCCTCCAACTTGATGGCATGAACATTGACTTCTCTAACTTCCGCTAAGGCCCCACCTCCCCCTCGTACCCCATCTGTTATTTATTTTTATACACACATTCTTTCTCTCACTCTCCTTTTTCTCCCTCTGTCCCTCTGACTATACCCCTTGCCCATCCTCTGGGATTCCCTCCACCGCTTGTCTTTCTCCCCGGGCCTCCTGTCCCATGATCCTCTCATATCCCCTTTGCCAATCACCTGTCCAGTTCTTGGCTCTATCCCTCCCCCTCCTGTCTTCTACTATCATTTTGGATATCCTCCTCCCCCTCCCACTTTTAAATCTCTTACTAACTTCCTTCAGTTAGTCCTGACGAAGGGTCTCAGCCTGAAACGTCGACTGCATCTCTTCCTAGAGATGCTGCCTGGCCTGCTGCGTTCACCAGCAACTTTGATGTGTGTTGCTTGAATTTCCAGCATCTGCAGAATTCCTGTTGTTAGATGAAGTGGATGTTGTATATTTGGATTTTCAGAAGGCCTTTGACAAGGTGCCACACATGAGGCTGCTTAACAAGATAAGAGCCCATGGAATTACGGGAAAGTTACATACATGGATAGAGCGTTGGCTGATTGGCAGGAAACAGAGAGTGGGAATGAAGGGATCCAATTCTGGTTGGCTGCCGGTTACCAGTGGTGTTCCACAGGGGTCCGTGTTGGGGCCGCTTCTTTTTACGTTGTACATCAACGATTTGGATTATGGAATAGATGGCTTTGTGGCTAAGTTTGCTGATGATACAAAGATAGGTGGAGGGACCGGTAATGCTGAGGAAACAGAGAGTCTGCAGAGAGATTTGGATAGATTAGGAGAATGGGCAAAGAAGTGGCAAATGAACTACAATGTTGGAAACTGTATGATTATGCACTTTGGTAGAAGAAATAAGCAGGCAGACTAAATGGGGAGAGAATTCAAAGTTCAGAGATGCAGCGGGACTTGGGAGTCCTCGTGCAGGATACCCTTAAGGTTAACCTCCAGGTTGAGTCAGTGGTGAAGAAGATCGAATGCAATGTTGGCATTCATTTCTAGAGTATAGGAGCAGGGAGTTGATGTTGAGGCTCTATAAGGCACTGGTAAGACCTCAATTGGAGTACTGTGGGCAGTTTTGGGCTCTTTGTTTAAGAAAGGATGAGCTGACATTGGAGAGGGTTCAGAGAAGATTCACTGGAATGATTCCGGGAATGAGAGGGTTAACATATGAGGAATGTTTGTCCGCTCTTGGACTGTACTCCTTGGAGTTCAGAAGAATGAGGGGGGACCTCAAAGAAACATTTTGAATGTTGAAAGGCATGGACAGAGTGGATGTGGCAAAGTTGTTTCCCATGGTGGGGGAGTCTAGTACGCTAGGGCATGACTTAAGGATTGAAGGGCGCCCATTCAGAACAGAGATGCGAAGAAATTTTTTTAGCCAGAGGGTGGTGAATCTGTGGAATTTGTTGCCACGAGTGGCAGTGGAGGCCAAGTTATTGGGTGTATTTAAGGCAGAGATTGATAGGTATCTGAGTAGCCAGGGCATCAAGGGTTATGGTGAGAAGGCAGGGGAGTGGGACTAAATGGGAGAATGGATCAGCTCATGATAAAATGGCGGAGCAGACTCGATGGATCGAATGGCCAACTTTTGCTCCTTTGTCTTATGGTCTTATGTTGAAAGGACAAGATAGGGTGGATATGGAGAGGATATTTCCTAGGGTGGAGGTACCAGAACTAGAGACCACACTCAAAATTGAGGGATGACTTTTTAGAAAACAGCTAAGGAGGGATTTAACTATAGAGTACTGAATCTGTGGCATGCTCTGCTGCAGACCGCGGTGGAGGCCAAGTCCATGGGTGTTTTTAAGGCGGAGGTTGATCGTTTCCTGATCGATCAGGGCATCAAAGGATATGGCGAGAAGGCAGATATATGGGGTTGAGTGGGATCTGAGATCAGCCATGATGGAATGGCGGAGCAGACTCTATGGGCTGAATGGCCTCATTCTGCTCCCTTGTCTTCTGGTCTAATGGGCTTCCCTGAGCAGAGAAGGTTAAAAGGGGACATGATTGAGTTACATAAAACTGTGAGAGGTACAGGTGGCGTAGACTGCATGAATCTTTTCCCCTCAGCTTCAGTGAGTAAAACAAAATGCCATTGCTTTAGGATAAAGGGCAAGAGATTTCCTTCGCTCTGAGAGTGATGAGTATCTGGAAAGTACTACCAGAGAGAATGGTGGAATTAGTGCTCTGGGCAAAGTGCTGGAAGATGTGATTAAAATGAATGGGCACACATTGGTCAGCATGGTCATGGTGGGCTGGATGGCTTGTATTCATGTTGTATGACTCTGCAACTAACTTATCTTTCCAAGTACTGGTCTGGTAAATTTTGGAAAGTTCAGTTTTAAAGTCATATGCACACGATGCACGGATGCAATGGAAAACTGACTTCCAGCGGCACACACACAGCATCATATTTTCAAAAAAAAAGAACGTGTTTTTCACAAGTAAAAAACAAAGTCCACTTCAGTGCAAAGTGCTGCTTAAGTGTCCTGCTGATTGATTAAGATCCCTACTTACGTCATGAAATGGTACTGTACGTTCTATTCCAAATGTGGTCTCTACAGTGGCTGGTGTTACTGAAGCATAGCCTTTCCCTGGCTATACACTACATCCTACAGCTTCTCTAATAACTTGCTTTGGCTAAATACCAGTTGTTTGCAAATTGTGCACCAGAACTCCCGACTCCCTCTGTATCTCAGAGCTCTGCAATCCCTTATGTTTTAGATATTTCTGCTTTTTTGCCAAAATGCTTATTTTCCCACATTGTGATACATATGTCAGATCTACACCCATCCCTTTACCTATTTCTGTCCTTTCTAGCCTCCTCGTGTTGTCTTCAAAACCTATCTATCTTTGTGTCTTCAGCAAATTTAGCATCTATGCCTTTGGTTCTTTTGTCAAAGCAATTTATTAAATTTGTAAACATTTTGTGCTCCCAGCAACAACTGCACCCCACATCAATTTTGCGTCACACCAACCAGAAAAAGACCCACTTATTGTACTACTTGTTGATCTGCCTGTCTTCTTCCCACATCAATTTTTGACCCAGGTGAGGTTACCTTGAGATAAACTGAAACCTACCCCATGTTCCCCACATTAGTGAGTTATAATGTCATAATTGTGCAAGATAGTGTCAAGCCTGCAGAGCTAGGCACCTCCCAATCTCCACCCAGCTACTGTAATGAGAATCACCTGCCATTCGTTTCCAACTCATCACCCACATCCTCATCAACCTCAGCTCTCATCAGATCTCCAACCTGATGCCGAGGCTCCATCCCTCCCCCTCCTGTCTTCTCCTATCATTTTGGATCTTCCCCTCCCTCTCCCACTTTCAAATCTCTTACTAATTCTTCCTTCAGTTAGTCCTGACGAAGGGTCTCGGCCCGAAACGTCGACTGTACCTCTTCCTAGAGATGCTGCCTGGCCTGCTGCGTTCACCAGCAACTTTGATGTGTGTTGCTTGAATTTCCAGCATCTGCAGAATTCCTCGTACTTGCCATCTCCAGCTGCCACCATCCCTTAGGGTCACACATCCCTTCCATGTGTCCTGCCTTAAGCCCATTGTCCATGGACCACTCACCCACCTGAGCCTACATCTCCGGAACCTAGGATGGTGGAAGAAGGTCCAGTGTACATGGTTCACTGGTTAATGGATTCACATCATCGTGGATGGGGTGTGCAGTACCTAGTTGACTGGGAGGTGCATGGCCTGGAGCAGAGATCTGGCTGCTGTCCAATTTCATTGCTCAGTGAGGAGTTCTACTGGATGCATCCAAATTGCCCTGTGCCACTGGGGTGCTGGCCAAAGGTGGGGAGGAGGGGTCCCGTCACAGGCAGACATCTCCCAGTCTCCAGCCAGCAAATGGAAATCACCTGCCAATCATTTCCAACTCATCTCCTGCAGCCTATTTAAACCCAGCTCTCATCCACAGTCCTCATTCACTCATTGAACCAGCCAGCTTCAACCAGTTGCTCTGAACCTTCAGTTACCTTGTTACCTGTGGTGTTTAGTGTTCTCTCTTGTTTCCTGGCTCCTATTGACATTATTTTGCAGTTTATTAAAGTGATTGCTCACCATTGCTCTGCCTCCTCTACATTTCCTGACAGGTAACACCGCTTAGCAACCCTTGACTTAACCCTGGCTGAATCACCGAACAATTTACAATGACCAATTAACCTAACAACTGGTACGTCTTTGGACTGTGGGAGGAAACCAGAGCACCCTGAGGAAAGCCAGAAGGTCACAGTGAGAACATACAATCTCCTTACAGAATTGAACCTGGGCCGGGTCGCTGGTACTGTAAAGCCTTGTGCTAACCACTATGCTACCGTGCCCCCCATCTTATGAAAATAAAACTCAATAATTCTATCCCTTAATTTATAATTTTGCAGAGACCAAATGAGACAATGTTTATTTATTATAAGAGTATGCTTACCAGTATTTTGGGAGCAATATTTGTAATTCTTTAAACATCCCAATTGAAACTGCAAGAAAAGAGCTTAGCAAAAAATTCTTTTGAAAACTGATCACCACAAAATTACATTAGCTGTGACTTTATATGGACACCATCATGTTAAATAGTTCTGCTTAATAATTTCAGTTGAAGTGCAGAAATATAGGAAATTAACTCATCAAAATTGAAAATACATCAGAGGCAAGTAATTCCTCTCTGGCTGTATCAACAAAGTTTCCAGCCTACTTGAATATGAATTATAACAGCGATCAATGCTCAGAGAGTGACCTACATTTGATACAAGGTCTTTCATATCTGCAAGTGCAATTCATCAGCACCTGTTTCACACTTCAGGATGAAATTACTAAATAGCACAATTTGATCTCCAGAGGCTGAGCAGGCATCCTCTTTGTCAAAGATCTGTTTTAAACTAAAGGCAATTCTGTGAGCTAATATTGAACGGAACACTTTTTCCAATTTTTATTATAATACTTTTCTTTACAGCATTTATGTTTAAGCATGTTAGTCCTTCAGATTTAATGAAAAGGATGCAAAAAATATGGTAAAAATCAATAAATTCAAAGAACACACATAGAAACAATGCCTCTATGCTGTGTGGCAAACTGAGTTTGATACAGAAAGGCAACCCAGTTCAGGAAGCATTTATGATTGGTGAACTGCTCCAATCCTATTTACGAGAAGAGGCCCTGTGTTATGGTCTGGATTGGGGGTCCCTTTAAATTTACTTTGCTTATGTTATGATCTGGACCGTTGACTCCCTGTTTCCCTTTGGTTCCCTGTTTTCCCGTGTCCCTTGGGTTTGGTGATTGGAGGCAATTTACTCTCGGCTGAACTGGCAGTTTATGGTCTCCGTCTTTCAGCTGTTTGGTGCGAGAGCGTTTGCAAAGTCACCAAAGGTACTGCGAGCCAATGTCATCTGGCCAGAGCAAGACTAGACTCCCCCCGAAGCGAGTGCCAGTAAGTCGCCTTTCCTCACTGGAGCAACCCTGTCAAGTTACCTCGCCAAAGTGAGCCTGCAAAGTTTCCTCGCCGAGGTGGGTCCATCAGTTAACCCGCTGGAGGGAATCAAGAGCCACTGTCTACTGTTCCCGGGCCGAGTCTAGAGCTCGCCACCACCCGGTGGCTCCAAGTACCATGTCCTGTCCTGGTGGTTCCAAATACCACGTCCTGTCCTGGTCCTGGCAGCTCCAAGTACCACGTCCTGTCCTGGTGGTTCCAAGTACCACGTCCTGTCCTGGTGGTTCCAAGTACCACGTCCTGTCCTGGCCCTGGCGGCTCCAAGTACCACGTCCTGTCCTGGCCCTGGCGGCTCCAAGTACCATGTCCTGTCCTGGTGGTTCCAAATACCACGTCCTGTCCTGGTCCTGGCAGCTCCAAGTACCACGTCCTGTCCTGGCCCTGGCGGCTCCAAGTACCACGTCCTGTCCTGGCCCTGGCGGCTCCAAGTACCATGTCCTGTCCTGGTGGTTCCAAATACCACGTCCTGTCCTGGTCCTGGCGGCTCCAAGTACCACGTCCTGTCCTGGTCCTGGCGGCTCCAAGTACCACGTCCTGTCCTGGTGGTTCCAAATACCACGTCCTGTCCTGGCCCTGGTGGCTCCAAGTACCACGTCCTGTCCTGGCCCTGGTGGCTCCAAGTACCACGTCCTAACCTTGCCCTGGCGGCTCCAAATACCACGTCCTGTCCTGGTCCTGGCGGCTCCAAGTACCACGTCCTGGCCCTGGCAGCATTCAAGTATCGAGTCACGTCCCGGCCCTGGCCGTCTGTGATTCCAAGTCCTAGCCCAGACTTTTGCTCCCAGCTTACTAGCCTCAAGAGCCAAGACCCCAGCCTGCTAACCTCACAAGATGTGTCTTGCATTTGGGTACACCCTTGCTCCCAGCACTCCCCCATTGTGACACCCTGTCCTGAAAGGTGAGGATCCTGAGTGATAGATGCCACTTTCCTGAGACACCGCTTGTTGAAGAAACCTTCACGTTGGAGAGTTTGTGCCTCTGGTGGAACTGGCTTTATTCCTTTCTACTTGCTGTGATTACACAGCTCCCTCTTAAATTCCTCAGCAGTATTTGCCTTAATTACTCCCTGTGGTGGCAAGTTTCACATCTAGCCACTCGCTGGAGAATTAGATGTCTTAAGAATTCTTAATTGGATGTATTAATAAGTTTTATATATACAGTTTAGATATATAGAGAATGGCGCAATAGTCCCAGCACAATTCCAATGTTGAGTTAAGTTCATGAAAGACTGAATTTTGCATATGATTTAGGTCAAACTAGGTGAAGGAGATCATGCCTGTATTTGAGAACATCTCTTCACATAATTTTGCCACAGAACAGCAAGTAGGTAAGAAAGGGAAAGCGCTCAGTTGGACTCTTGTTATAAAGACAGAAATGCGAATTTTGAGCTCTGACTAAAATGGTGTAAGAAAATGTGAAATGGAAGGGGAAAACCCACTGGGTTGCACAACAGAGAAAGGCAGAGAGGAAGCTGGGGTGAGTGATGGCTGTAAATCTGATGATAGAGATCCTCCGATGATAACGATATCTCTTCCTCCTGACTAGTGACAGAGAGCCTGTGGGATGTTGAAGTGTTGGGATAGACTGTAGTTTTTAGTGGACTCTAGGTCATGGTCTTTGGGGGCTCTGCTATTGCTTACATGGTGAGTGGTGGTGGTGTTGAGGCAAGTGGGGGGGGAGGGAGAGGTTAGAGGCCTTGTGTGTGGGAGGGAGAGGGAGCTACGGGATTCTAATGTTCTCTGTCCTTCATTCCTTGGGTTGTTTTTCTGTTTTGAGGATGTCTGTGAAGATTAAGAATTTCAGGTTGTGTATCGAATACATTCTCCGATATTAAATTGAACCATTGAATTACAGAGTTTTTGAATTAAGGGCAAACATTGTTTTGTTTAAAAGTGGATATCCTTACAATATCTAAAATAATCTGAAACAAAATGTACAAAATGGCACAATACTGAAATATTTTGGAGCATGAATGAATAGTTTCTAAAGTATCTTCTAATTTAATTCTATAGAACTAATAATTTAATTTCCACTGTGGTTATGCAATACTAAGGGAAACCCCCAACATGACTCCTGGGAATCTTACTGAAAATTCAGTTGGAGGTTTTTGTGCAGGTAGTGGCTTGCTGGTATTACTGTTTCGCCCTTGCATACCTACCCAAGTGACCATCTATCAGTTATATGTTTTTTCAGTGTGTCACATCACCTCTTGACTTTGAAGATATCAAATCAGGTCAGTTTTTTTTGCTGACTGATGTTTATAGACCAAACTCAAAAGTTAACAGATTTAAAAACTGCAAACAACAGGAATTCTGCAGATGCTGGAAATTCAAGCAACACACATCAAAGTTGCTGGTGAACGCAGCAGGCCAGGCAGCATCTATAGGAAGAGGCGCAGTCGACGTTTCAGGCCGAGACCCTTCGTCAGGACTAACTGAAGGAAGAGTGAGTAAGGGATTTAAAAACTGGATGACTATGAACACAGAGAGACAGCCATAATATTCTGAAGGTTACCCTCCTAACATTCAGTACAGATCAAATTTTGAATGATTATGTTAAAGGACTTATTATTTTAATGCAAATATTTGCTGGGCCTATAGAGAATCAGTTTCATTTTCCATTTCCCTTTTGATGACAATGTTATTAAAAAGGAAAGCAGAAAAGAAAGCTTACTTATCAAGTATCAAGGATACTTATCCTAAAAGAAAAGTCAAAGGCAGTGCACCATGAAAACATCAAATGATTATTCTTTGTCCTACTAAAATCAACCAACTTATTGTCCCTAAACTGCATGCTTCATTCCACATTAATAGGTCTTTTCCGCAGATGCAAAATTCATTGTACAAGGAAACGTCAACATTTCTCTCCAATATTTAAATCATAATCTGTCTTCTACTTTAAAGTTGACAAATGTGCCTTTAAATGAATGGATGTAAAGAATGATCTAGGTTAGTGGAGCAGTTCCCTTGATCTGGCTCCATGTTTAAGAGCTCAGTAACTCTCTCCTCAGCTTTGGTCAGCACCATTAAGTTGGATGATTCTCTTGTACAGAATGTCCTACTTACTTGTTATAGGAGTACGTTATTAAGGAACTTAGTTTTCTCTCCCGCTTGCAAGTGGGGACTGTATTCATTTTTTAGGACAGCTACTTTCAAAAAACCTTCTCTATACAGGAGTGGGGCATTGTCCATCGTTATTATTTTGCTGCCTTTCAATGCCTTTTTTTTAACCACAAATATCTGCTTCTGCATAGCTTGCACATCCCTTGTTTCCTTTTACTTTTTGTGTCTCTGTCACAAGTAAAGTTAATGCCACAAATATTGATGGTTTAACTTATCACAATGGCACTGGCAGAAATATTGTTTATTTTAGTCAGACATTCTTCCTTTTGGGGTCTCACAAATACCTTGAGCTGACAAAGGCTAATGGTAAGTAAAACAGGAGGAAAAACAAATGGAGACGTGAGCCATACAAGCCTTCTGATAACCAGTGAAATAAAGCACAAAAGACAAGTTAAATGTCTGTTTGCAAATGCGTCCTCTAATATTAATTTTAAACTCAGTGAATTAAAGAAATAATTTGCTTTAGATGAGACAGGAAATAGCTTTCCAGTTTTTTCCCTTTCTGAACATATAAAAATTAAAATCACCAAGGTACAGGCATGACTAAGTATCATATTACCTTAAAGTCTGACATTAGCAAATCTGCAGTTTACATCTGTTTGTGTTTACTTTTCAGGCTCTTGCGTCATTTTCATGAGTAATTAAACAATTAAAAAAAACACTCAATGACTTTCTTCTTGGCAGCTGAAATATAGTCCACCGTGCTGTTAAAATAAAAACTGAAAGCCTGCAGTGTGGAGAGAGGATTTAAATTTAAATGATACACATGGAGTTCAGTTATAGCACTGACAAAAATCATTCTAACTGGAGGAAGCAAATGGTGCAGTGTGTTTTGAAATCCTGTTGAGCTGGTGTAGCTTTATATTGGAAGATTTTATTTAGTAGGGAATCATGATGGTTTAGCTCTAGATAAACAGTGTAATTTAACCCAAGGCATTCTGCTTGTATGTATTTTCCTGTGTTATTTTATCTGTATTTTATTTTATTGTTGTAAATTCATAAATGTAAAGTTAATTATTTTCATAAAAGAAGCCATTTATTTGTCAGTATGTAGACATCAGATGTTCCTTTTTCAGCTTGTGATTTAGCACCACAAAGCCTCACATCATATCAGCTACTGTGCCTTGACACTACATCCCTGCAGATGTACGCTCAATCAATTATGAAGTAGGATATGATAAGCCTCATCAGCATTGCAGCCATGTATTCTGATCACAACTGCTGCACCTGAAACAGCCAATTTTCAGCCAGAGATTAGGCATCTACCAGATGGTTGTCAAGATGTCCCACTGCTGTGTACAGAAGTTCGGTTACTTATGCCAAAAAATACCGATAAAGAAACAAATCTACACAGTGAACAATGTGAGCCCTTACTGGTTAATGTTCATCGTAGCAACAGTGATCATTTGTCCTTCTTAAATTAGCGCCGGTTACTTCACACTCAAATTTGTAGTTATATTTTCTTTTGCACTATTAAGCTTATTTTGTGACTTTTTCGTCTGTTGAGGTAATGATTGCTGAAGCACGTTGAATATGGTTCTTGTCTCAACAATCATTTATCTTGCAGTAAATGCCTTTTTCTGCCCTTAGGTAGCAAGATTGCACATCTCTCCCTGGCTCTCTGCACCACAGAATGTGTAGCAAAGGTCACACTAGCAGCCAAAGGTATAGCATGGGACTTCCAGAGCCAGAAATCATGTGTGTGAAGTATGATGCTGTGCTGTGCTGTGCTGGTCCCATTTATTTTTTAGTTATACCTGACTTCCACTTTGCATTTATTGACTCACTCTAAACTAAATTGACAACCGGTGTGCTCTCAGATCACCCTTATCGTCTATGCAACAGGAGATATGAATAGTTAACAATCAGGGAGGCCATCACGACTCTCTACCATCATTGTTGTACAATTTCCCCTCATTTGTCTTTTGATAACGTAAGGAAAAACCAACTGACTGAAGATTAGCTTCTGTGATAGTGAGGATGTGCTGTTGTGCTTTGGCTCAGGATTTCCACAATTTAGGTGCATCACATATTAGTTCCAAAGCAACGCACACAAAATGCTGGAGGAACTCAGCAGGTCAAGCAGCATCTATGGAAATGGATAACCAGTTGACCTTTCAGACCAAAACCCTTCATCGGGACTTAAAAGGGTGAAGGAAGATGCCAGAATATATTTCCAAATCAGAATAGTGTGTAGGTGGTAATGTTCCAAAGTACCTGATATCCTTGGTGGTAAATCTCACAGGGTTGGGAGGTGTTGTCACAGTAGATGAGGTGAATGCACCTTGGGGATGGCACACACTGTGGCCATATTGTGCCAGTGGTGGAGGGAATCAATATTTAGGGTGGCAGTTACGATGCCAATGAAGCTGGCTGCTGTGTTAAGTGGTGTTGAGCTGCAGGAATGTTCTCTCTTACTCAGACAATTGAAGAGCATTTGACTACATTCCTGAAGTATTCCTGATAGATGATGGAAAGGCTTCAGGATGTCAGGAGGGAGTCACATGCCGCAGAATACCAACATGTGATCTGTTCCTGTAGCCACTAGCTAATACTCAGCAGGATGATGGCGGCGGCTAACATAACAGTAACACCACTGAAGTGGTTGGATTCTCTCGTGATGGAGATGGTCATTATCAGCCAATAACAGACCACATCCAAAAGCCGACAGACATAGACTAGTTCTTGTCGAGGAGTTGTACATGGAAATGACCATTGTGCGATCATCAGTGAACGTGTCCGCTTCTGATTGAGGAGGCTTAATGAAAAAACAAGTGCATGTAGTTGGAACTGGGTGTGTTCTTCACCATCAGAGAAGTGAGTTAAGAGAATAAACTGGAGTAACTTGTGGCTTTCAGTCTACGTGATGAAATCTTCTACAGGTAGGTGCAATAGCAAATACTCTGGAAAAACCAAAGCCAGAACACTACTTTCAAAGCACTTTAGAGAACACCAAGCCAAAGGTTTAAATTATTAAGCGGTCAATTTGGGATCAATGCCAGGAAGCTTTATAAAGATAAATGAACTAGCGTATGGCAATTGAGGTAGAGCAAGGGCTTGGAATCAGTTCAAAGAAGATTTATACGTACCAGCATATGGAAATGCAAAGATTTTCACTACGGATGAGCTGACACTAACTTGTCCACAGGTATCATAGCACAAGGAAATATGAATTCAAAATTTCCAGGATTTTCATATCAGAAGGAGGTCAAAGGAAAGTACACCAACATATGAAAAAAGACCTGTTGCTGGGCTGGTTGCACAGCATAATAAACTGAATGGCCATAATAAACTAGTCCTCAGCTTTATGCCAGCCATGTTTGCTCTCTCAGCAGAATGGGATCATGACCCTATTAATAGGAAGCTAGGTTCAGGTCAGTTACAGAATCTGGGCCTCTGTACCTTTCTCTGCAATTGGATCCTCAACTTCCTAGCCAGAAGACCACAGTCTGTGTGGATTGATGATAATGTATCCTCCTCACTGACGATCAACACTGGTGAACCTCAGGGGTGTGTGCTTAGCCCTCTGCTCTACTCTCTATGTACACATGACTGTATGGTTTGGTATAGCTCAAATACCATCTATAAATTTGCTGACAATACAACCATTGTTAGTAAAATCTCAGATAGTGAAGATTGTACAGGAGTGAGACATGCCAACTAATGAAGTGGTGTCACAGCAACAACCTGGCACTCAACGTCTGTAAGATGAAAGAGCTGATTGTGGACTTCAGGAAGGGTAAGATGAAGGAACACATACCAATCCTCATAGAGGGATCAGAGTGGAGAGAGTGAGCAGCTTCAAGTTCCTGGGTGTCAAGATCTCTGAAGATCTAACCTGGTCCCAACATATCGATGTAGTTGTAAAGACAAGACAGCGTCTATACCTCATTAGGAGTTTGAAGAGATTTGGTATGTCAACAAATACACTCAAAAACTTCTGTAGTTGTACCGTAGAGAGAGCATTCTGACAGGATGCATCACTGTCTGGTATGGGTTGGGGGGGGGAGGGCTACTGCACAGGACCGAAAGAAGCTGCAGAGGGTTGTAAATCTAGTCAGCTCCATCTTGGGTACTAGCCTACAAAGTACCCAGGACATCTTCAGGGAGCGGTGTCTCAGAAAGGCAGCGTCCATTATTACGGACCTCCAGCACCCAGGGCATGCCCTTTTCTCACTGTTACCATCAGGTAGGAGATACAGAAGCCTGAAGACACACACTCAGCGATTCAGGAACAGCTTCTTCCCCTCTGCCATCTGATTCCTGAATGGACATTGAACCTGTGAACACTACCTCACTTTCTTAATATATATATTATTTCTGTTTTTGCACGAGTATTAATTTAGTTAATATCTGTACTTTGTAATCTATTTATTTATTTATTTACTATTATTATTACTATTTTATTAATTTTTTCTTCTTCCGTATTATGTATTGCATTGAACTTCTGCTAAGTTAACAAATTTCACATCACACGCCAGTGATAATAAACCTGATTCTGAGATGTGACTCCTTTGCATGCATCTTTGGAAGTAGCTCTTTTCTATCTCTAATGTCTCTTTTCAGGGTTCTTTTGAAGACCCTGATCTGGAGTTACGTGCTGACTTTGTTTCTTTGTGAGAATGGAACCGCTCTCAGCATCTCACAGTCAAGGATGTGGCCTAGAAGATTAGTGCGCCTTCATGGTGCCAGATTTTTGTGGCTCTGGAGATGGATGGATTCGAGGTCCGTGCCGCTGCCAGGTGTGTCATGAGAGACATGATATTAAAAGCAGCGAGCTGGCTGCTGGTGGTGTGCCCAGAGACCCAAGTTCTCTGGGCACAGAGCTTGGAAGAAGTGATGCAACAGACCTTTAACATTGTAAATCAGTGAGTTGTTTTGTTATGCCTCCCCTCTCGCTGTGAAACAGGGACATTTCTTTTTGCCTTATTAGAGAGAGAGAGAGAGAGAGAGAGAGAGAGAGAGAGAGAGAGCCTGTGGTATGTCGAATACCGGGTGAATGGGTAGTCTTTGGGTACTGCAAATGTCTGTCTTTATTGATGCTTTGCTGCAGGCTTGAGTGCTCATTTGCGGGGGAGCACTGGTGCTTTTTTGCTGGTGGGGGTGGGAGGAGTTTGTCACTTTGCTGCTGTTTGTGCATGGGAGGGGGAAACTGGGGGGGGTTTGAGGTTCTAACAGTTAACTTTCATTCATTGTTTGGGGCACTCCTCTGTTTTTGTGGACGTTTGCAAAGAAAAATAATTTCAGGATGTATAGTGTATACATTTCTCTGACACTAAATGTACACATGGAAACTATTGAAGCTATATTCAGTTGGCAGAGTGTATCAGAATGCATCACATTTCTCTGGCTAAGACTCTGTTGCCACTTACAGTTTGGTCCACATTGCAAAAGTAGCAGTTAAGTAGGGTAAGGCAGGGTAAGTGGGATGGGGGAAGGCAGGGTACGGGGGATGGGCGGAAGGCAGGTACGGGGGGATGGGGAAGGCACGGTACGGGGGATGGGGGGAAGACAGGGTACGGGGAGATGGGGGAAGGCAGGGTATGGGAGATGGGGAAGGCAGGGTATGGGGATGGGTGCGAGGCAGGGTATGGGGATGTGGGGAAGGCAGGTTATGGGGGATGGGGAAGGCAGGGTACAGGGATGGGGGGAAGGCAGGATATGGGGGATGGGGGGATGGGAAGAAATCAGGGTACGGGGGATGGGGAAGGCAGGTACGGGGTGGGGGGAAGACAGGGTACGGAGAGATGGGGGAAGGCAGGGTATGGGGATGGGTGCAAGACAGGGTATGGGGATGGGTGCGAGACAGGGTATGGGGATGTGGGGAAGGCAGGTTACGGGGGATGGGGAAGGCAGGTTACGGGGATGAGGGGAAGGCAGGATATGGGGGATGGGGGATGGGAGGAAATCAGGGTACGGGGGATGGGGGAAGGCAGGGTATGGCGGATGGGGAAGGCAGGATATGGGGGATGGGGAAGGCAGGGTATGAGGATGGGTGCGAGGCAGGGTATGGGATGTGGGGAAGGCAGGTTACGGGGATGGGGAAGGCAGGGTACGGGGATGGGGGGAAGGCAGGGTAGGGGGAATTGTGGGAAGGCAGGGTATGGGGGATGGGGGAAGGCAGGATATGGGGGATGGGGGATGGGAGGAAATCAGGGTACGGGGGATGGGGGAAGGCAGGGTATGGGGATGGGGGATGGGAGGAAATCAGGGTACGGGGGATGGGGGAAGGCAGGGTATGGCGGATGGGGAAGGCAGGGCATGGGGGATGGGGAAGGCAGGGTATGAAGATGGGTGCGAGGCAGGGTATGGGATGTGGGGAAGGCAGGTTACGGGGATGGGGAAGGCAGGGTACGGGGATGGGGGGAAGGCAGGGTAGGGGGAATTGTGAGAAGGCAGGGTACGGGGGATGGGGGAAGGCAGGACATGGGGGATGGGGGATTGGAGGAAATCAGGGTACGGGGGATGGGGAAGGCAGGGTATGGCAGATGGGGAAGGCAGGGCATGGGGGATGGGGAAGGCAGGGTATGAGGATGGGTGCGAGGCAGGGTATGGGATGTGGGGAAGGCAGGTTACAGGGATGGGGAAGGCAGGGTACGGGGATGGGGGGAAGGCAGGGTAGGGGGAATTGTGAGAAGGCAGGGTACGGGGGATGGGGGAAGGCAGGGTACTGGATATTGGGGAAGGCAGGGTACGGGGGATGGGGGGAAGGCAGAGTATGGGGATGGAGGGAAGGTAGGGTACAGGAGGATATGGGGAAGGCAGTGTACGGGGGATAGGGGAAGGCAGGGTTTGGGGATGGGGGGAATTCAGAATATGGGGATGGGGGAAGGCAGGGTATGGCAGATGGGGAAGGCAGGGCATGGGGGATGGGGAAGGCAGGGTATGAGGATGGGTGCGAGGCAGGGTATGGGATGTGGGGAAGGCAGGTTACAGGGATGGGGAAGGCAGGGTACGGGGATGGGGGGAAGGCAGGGTAGGGGGAATTGTGAGAAGGCAGGGTACGGGGGATGGGGGAAGGCAGGGTACTGGATATTGGGGAAGGCAGGGTACGGGGGATGGGGGGAAGGCAGAGTATGGGGATGGAGGGAAGGTAGGGTACAGGAGGATATGGGGAGGCAGTGTACGGGGGATAGGGGAAGGCAGGGTTTGGGGATGGGGGGAATTCAGAATATGGGGATGGGGGAAGGCAGGGTACGAGGTATGGGGAGTTCGCAGAGTATGGGGAATGAGGGGAAGGCAGGGTATGGGGTATGGGGAGTTGGCAGCGTATGGGGATGGAGGAAAGGTAGGGTACAGGGGGATTTGGGGAAGGCAGTGTACGGGGAATAGGGGAATGCAGGGTACGGGGTATGGGGAGTTGGCAGGGTATGGGGAATGAGGGAAAGGCAGGGTATGGGGGGATGGGGGATGGGGGGAAGGAAGGGTACCAGAGATGGGGGAAAGCCAGGGTATGAGCAGATGGGGGGAAGGCAGGGTACATTGGGGGATGGGGGAAGGCAGGGTATGGGGAATGGGGAGAATGCAGGGTATGGGGGAAGGGGTAATGCAGGGTACTGGGGGATGGGGGAATGCAGGGTACGGGGGATGGGGAGAATGCAGGGTATGGGGGATGGGGAGAATGCAGGGTATGGGGGATGGTGGAATGCAGGGTACAGGGGATGGGGAGAATGCAGGGTACAGGGGATGGGGAGAATGCAGGGTATGGGGGATGGGGGAATGCAGGGTATGGGGATGGGGGGAATGCAGGGTACTGGGGGATGGGGGAATGCAGGGTACGGGGGTTGGGGAGAATGCAGGGTACAGCAGATGGGGAGAATGCAGGGTACGGGGGATGGGGAGAATGCAGGGTATGGGGGATGGGGGAATGAAGGGTACAGGGGATGGGGAGAATGCAGGGTATGGGGGATGGTGGAATGCAGGGTACTGGGGGATGGTGGAATGCAGGGTACAGGGGATGGGGAGAATGCAGGGTATGGGGGATGGGGAGAATGCAGGGTATGGGGGATGAGGGAAGGCAGGGTACGGGGGATGGGGGAATGCAGGGTATGGGGGATGAGGAGAATGCAGGGTATGGGGGATGGTGGAATGCAGGGTACAGGGGATGGGGAGAATGCAGGGTATGGGGGATGGGGAGAATGCAGGGTACGGGGGATGGGGGAATGCAGGGTACGGGGGATGGGGAGAATGCAGGGTATGAGGGATGGTGGAATGCAGGGTACAGGGGATGGGGAGAATGCAGGGTACAGGGGATGGGAAGAATGCAGGGTACAGGGGATGGGGAGAATGCAGGGTATGGGGGATGAGGGAAGGCAGGGTACGGGGGATGGGGGAATGAAGGGTACGGGGGATGGGGAGAATGCAGGGTACGGGGGATGGGGGAATGCAGGGTACGGGGGATGGGGAGAATGCAGGGTACGGGGAATGGGGGGAATGCAGGGTACTGGGGGATGGTGGAATGCAGGGTACAGGGGATGGGGAGAATGCAGGGTACGGGGGATGGGGAGAATGCAGGGTATGGGGGATGGGGAGAATGCAGGTTACGGGGGATGGGGGAATGCAGGGTATGGGGGATGAGGGAAGGCAGGGTACGGGGGATGGGGGAATGAATGGTATGGGGGATGGGGAGAATGCAGGGTACGGGGGATGGGGGAATGCAGGGTACGGGGGATGGGGAGAATGCAGGGTATGGGGGATGGTGGAATGCAGGGTACGGGGATGGGGAGAATGCAGGGTACGGGGGATGGGGAGAATGCAGGGTATTGGGGATGGGGGAATGCAGGGTATGGGGGATGGGGGGAATGCAGGGTACTGGGGGATGGGGGAATGCAGGGTACGGGGGTTGGGGAGAATGCAGGGTACAGGGGATGGGGAGAATGCAGGGTATGGGGGATGAGGGAAGGCAGGGTACGGGGGATGGGGGAATGAAGGGTACGGGGGATGGGGAGAATGGAGGGGACGGGGGATGGGGGAATGCAGGGTACGGGAGATGGGGAGAATGCAGGGTACGGGGGATGGGGGAATACAGGGTACTGGGGGATGGGGGAATGCAGGGTACGGGGGATGGGGAGAATGCAGGGTATGGGGGATGGGGAGAATGCAGGGTATGGGGGATGAGGGAAGGCAGGGTATGGGGGATGGTGGAATGCAGGGTACAGGGGATGGGGAGAATGCAGGGTACGGGGGATGGGGAGAATGCAGGGTACAGGGGATGGGGAGAATGCAGGGTACAGGGGGATGGGGGAATGCAGGGTACGGGGGATGGGGAGAATGCAGGGTATGGGGGATGGTGGAATGCAGGGTACATGGGTTGGGGAGAATGCAGGGTACTGGGGATGGGGAGAATGCAGGGTATGGGGGATTGGGTTAAGGCAGGGTACGGGGAATGAGGGAAAGGTAGGATACGGAGGATGAGGGAAGGCAGGGTACAGGGGGATGGGGAAGGCAGGGTGCGGGGGATGGGGAAAGGCAGGATACGGAGGATGAGGGAAGGCAGGGTACAGGGGGATGGGGAAGGCAGGGTGCGGGGGATGGGGGAAAGGCAGGATACGGAGGATGAGGGAAGGCAGGGTATGGGGGGATGGGGAAGGCAGGGTGCGGGGGATGGGGGAAAGGCAGGATACGGAGGATCAGGGAAGGCAGGGTACAGGGGGATGGGGAAGGCAGGGTGCGGGGGATGGGGGAAAGGCAGGATACGGAGGATGAGGGAAGGCAGGGTATGGGGGGATGGGGAAGGCAGGGTACGAGGAGATGGGGGAAGGCAGGGTATGGGGGATGGTGGGGAAGCCAGGGTATGGGGGATGAGGGAAGGCAGGGTACTGGGGGATGGGGGAATGCAGGGTACGGGGGATGGGGAATGCAGGGTACAGGAGATTGGGTTAAGGCAGGGTACGGGGAATGGGGGAAAGGCAGGATACGGGGGATGAGGGAAGGAAGGGTATGGGGATGGGGAATGCAGAGTATGGGGGATTGGGTTAAGGCAGGGTACGGGGGAGTGGGTTAAGGCAGGGTACAGGGGGGATGGGGGAAAGGAAGGGTACAGGGATGGGGGGAAGGCAGGATCCGGGGGATTGGGGAATGGAGCGAAGTCAGGGTATGGGGGATGGGGGAAGGCAGTGTGTGGGGGGATGGGGGAAGGCAGGGTATGGGGATGGGGGATGGGGGAAGTCAGGGTATGTGGATGGGGGAAGGCAGGAGATGGGGGATGGGGGAAGGTAGGATACGGGGGATGGGGAAGACAGTGTATGGGGGATAGGGGAAGGCAGGATACGGGGATGGGGGAAGACAGGGTACAGGGGATGGGGAAGGCAGGGTACGGGGAATGGGGGAAGGCATGGTACAGGGGATGGGGAAGGCAGGGTATGGGGGGATGGTGGGAAGGTAGGGTACAGGGGATGGGGGAAAGGCAGGGTACGGGGATGGGGAAGGCAGGGTACGGGGATGGGGGCAAGGCAGGGTAGGGGGGAATGGGTGAAGGCAGTGTACGGGGGATGAGGGGAAGGCAGGGTACGGGGCATGGGGGAAGGCAGGGTATGGGGGCTGGGGGGAAGGCAGGGTATGAGGGATGGGGGCAAGGCAGGGTATGGGGGAATGGGTGAAGGCAGTGTACGGGGGATGAGGGGAAGGCAGGGTACGGGGCATGGGGAAGGCAGGGTATGAGGGATGGGGGAAGGCAGGGTATGAGGGATGGGGGAAGGCAGGGTACGGGGCATGGGGAAGGCAGGGTATGAGGGATGGGGGAAGGCAGGGTATGGGGGATGGGGGAAGTTAGGGTATGGGGAAGTTAGGGTATGAGGGATGGGGGAAGGCAGGGTATGGGGGATGGGGGAAGTTAGGGTATGGGGGATGGGGAAGGCGGGGTACGGGGGATGAGGGGAAGGCAGGGTACGGGGCATGGGGGAAGGCAGGGTATGGGGGCTGGGGGGAAGGCAGGGTATGAGGGATGGGGGAAGGCAGGGTATGGGGATGGGGGAAGTTAGGGTATGGGGAAGTTAGGGTATGAGGGATGGGGGAAGGCAGGGTATGGGGGATGGGGGAAGTTAGGGTATGAGGGATGGGGGAAGGCAGGGTATGGGGGATGGGGGAAGTTAGGGTATAAGGGATGGGGGAAGGCAGGGTATGAGGGATGGGGGAAGTTAGGGTATGAGGGATGGGGGAAGGCAGGGTATGGGGGATGGGGGAAGTTAGGGTATGAGGGATGGGGAAGGCAGGGTATGGGGAAGTTAGGGTATGGGGGATGGGGAAGGCAGGGTATGGGGGATGGGGGAAGTTAGGGTATGCGGGATGGGGAAGGCAGGGTATAGGGGATGAGGGGACAGGAGGAAATCAGGGTATGGGGGATGGGGGAAGTTAGGGTATGGGGAAGTTAGGGTATGGGGATGGGGAAGGCAGGGTATGGGGGATGGGGGAAGTTAGGGTATGGGGGATGGGGAAGGCAGGGTATGGGGGATGGGGGAAGTTAGGGTATGCGGGATGAGGAAGGCAGGGTATAGGGGATGAGGGGACAGGAGGAAATCAGGGTATGGGGGATGGGGGAAGGCAGGGTATGAGGGATGGGGGAAGGCAGGGTATGAGGGATGGGGGAAGGCAGGGTATGAGGGATGGGGGAAGTTAGGGTATGGGGGATGGGGAAGGCAGGGTATGGGGATGGGGGAAGGCAGGGTATGAGGGATGGGGGAAGTTAGGGTATGGGGAAGTTAGGGTATGAGGGATGGGGGAAGTTAGGGTATGAGGGATGGGGGAAGGCAGGGTATGAGGGATGGGGGAAGGCAGTGTACGGGGAATAGGGGAATGCAGGGTACGGGGTATGGGGAGTTGGCAGGGTATGGGGAATGAGGGAAAGGCAGGGTATGGGGGGATGGGGGATGGGGGGAAGGAAGGGTGAGATGGGGGAAAGCCAGGGTATGAGCAGATGGGGGGAAGGCAGGGTACATTGGGGGATGGGGGAAGGCAGGGTATGGGGAATGGGGAGAATGCAGGGTATGGGGGAAGGGGTAATGCAGGGTACTGGGGGATGGGGGAATGCAGGGTACGGGGGATGGGGAGAATGCAGGGTATGGGGGATGGGGAGAATGCAGGGTATGGGGGATGGTGGAATGCAGGGTACAGGGGATGGGGAGAATGCAGGGTACAGGGGATGGGGAGAATGCAGGGTATGGGGGATGGGGGAATGCAGGGTATGGGGGATGGGGGGAATGCAGGGTACTGGGGGATGGGGGAATGCAGGGTACGGGGGTTGGGGAGAATGCAGGGTACAGCAGATGGGGAGAATGCAGGGTACGGGGGATGGGGAGAATGCAGGGTATGGGGGATGGGGGAATGAAGGGTACAGGGGATGGGGAGAATGCAGGGTATGGGGGATGGTGGAATGCAGGGTACTGGGGGATGGTGGAATGCAGGGTACAGGGGATGGGGAGAATGCAGGGTATGGGGGATGGGGAGAATGCAGGGTATGGGGGATGAGGGAAGGCAGGGTACGGGGGATGGGGGAATGCAGGGTATGGGGGATGAGGAGAATGCAGGGTATGGGGGATGGTGGAATGCAGGGTACAGGGGATGGGGAGAATGCAGGGTATGGGGGATGGGGAGAATGCAGGGTACGGGGGATGGGGGAATGCAGGGTACGGGGGATGGGGAGAATGCAGGGTATGGGGGATGGTGGAATGCAGGGTACAGGGGATGGGGAGAATGCAGGGTACAGGGGATGGGAAGAATGCAGGGTACAGGGGATGGGGAGAATGCAGGGTATGGGGGATGAGGGAAGGCAGGGTACGGGGGATGGGGGAATGAAGGGTACGGGGGATGGGGAGAATGCAGGGTACGGGGGATGGGGGAATGCAGGGTACGGGGGATGGGGAGAATGCAGGGTACGGGGAATGGGGGGAATGCAGGGTACTGGGGGATGGTGGAATGCAGGGTACAGGGGATGGGGAGAATGCAGGGTACGGGGGATGGGGAGAATGCAGGGTATGGGGGATGGGGAGAATGCAGGGTATGGGGGATGGTGGAATGCAGGGTACAGGGGATGGGGAGAATGCAGGGTACAGGGGATGGGGAGAATGCAGGGTATGGGGGATGGGGGAATGCAGGGTATGGGGGATGGGGGGAATGCAGGGTACTGGGGGATGGGGGAATGCAGGGTACGGGGGTTGGGGAGAATGCAGGGTACAGCAGATGGGGAGAATGCAGGGTACGGGGGATGGGGAGAATGCAGGGTATGGGGGATGGGGGAATGAAGGGTACAGGGGATGGGGAGAATGCAGGGTATGGGGGATGGTGGAATGCAGGGTACTGGGGGATGGTGGAATGCAGGGTACAGGGGATGGGGAGAATGCAGGGTATGGGGGATGGGGAGAATGCAGGGTATGGGGGATGAGGGAAGGCAGGGTCCGGGGGATGGGGGAATGCAGGGTATGGGGGATGAGGAGAATGCAGGGTATGGGGGATGGTGGAATGCAGGGTACAGGGGATGGGGAGAATGCAGGGTATGGGGGATGGGGAGAATGCAGGGTACGGGGGATGGGGGAATGCAGGGTACGGGGGATGGGGAGAATGCAGGGTATGAGGGATGGTGGAATGCAGGGTACAGGGGATGGGGAGAATGCAGGGTACAGGGGATGGGAAGAATGCAGGGTACAGGGGATGGGGAGAATGCAGGGTATGGGGGATGAGGGAAGGCAGGGTACGGGGGATGGGGGAATGAAGGGTACGGGGGATGGGGAGAATGCAGGGTACGGGGGATGGGGGAATGAATGGTACGGGGGATGGGGAGAATGCAGGGTACGGGGGATGGGGGAATGCAGGGTACGGGGGATGGGGAGAATGCAGGGTATGGGGGATGGTGGAATGCAGGGTACGGGGGATGGGGAGAATGCAGGGTACGGGGGATGGGGAGAATGCAGGGTATTGGGGATGGGGGAATGCAGCGTATGGGGGATGGGGGGAATGCAGGGTACTGGGGGATGGGGGAATGCAGGGTACGGGGGTTGGGGAGAATGCAGGGTATGGGGGATGGGGAGAATGCAGGGTATGGGGGATGAGGGAAGGCAGGGTACGGGGAATGGGGGAATGCAGGGTATGGGGATGGGGAGAATGCAGGGTATGGGGGATGGTGGAATGCAGGGTACAGGGGATGGGGAGAATGCAGGGTATGGGGGATGGGGAGAATGCAGGGTATGGGGGATGGGGGAATGCAGGGTACGGGGGATGGGGAGAATGCAGGGTATGGGGGATGGTGGAATGCAGGGTACAGGGGATGGGGAGAATGCAGGGTACAGGGGATGGGGAGAATGCAGGGTATGGGGGATGAGGGAAGGCAGGGTACGGGGGATGGGGGAATGAAGGGTACGGGGGATGGGGAGAATGCAGGGTACGGGGGATGGGGGAATGCAGGGTACGGGAGATGGGGAGAATGCAGGGTACGGGGGATGGGGGGAATGCAGGGTACTGGGGGATGGGGGAATGCAGGGTACGGGGGATGGGGAGAATGCAGGGTATGGGGGATGGGGAGAATGCAGGGTATGGGGGATGAGGGAAGGCAGGGTACGGGGGATGGGGGAATGTAGGGTATGGGGGATGGGGAGAATGCAGGGTATGGGGGTTGGTGGAATGCAGGGTACAGGGGATGGGGAGAATGCAGGGTACGGGGATGGGGAGAATGCAGGGTACAGGGGATGGGGAGAATGCAGGGTACAGGGGGATGGGGGAATGCAGGGTACGGGGGATGGGGAGAATGCAGGGTATGGGGGATGGTGGAATGCAGGGTACAAGGGATGGGGAGAATGCAGGGTACAGGGGATGGGGAGAATGCAGGGTATGGGGGATTGGGTTAAGGCAGGGTACGGGGAATGAGGGAAAGGTAGGATACGGAGGATGAGGGAAGGCAGGGTACAGGGGGATGGGGAAGGCAGGGTGCGGGGAAATGGGGAAAGGCAGGATACGGAGGATGAGGGAAGGCAGGGTACAGGGGGATGGGGAAGGCAGGGTGCGGGGGATGGGGGAAAGGCAGGATACGGAGGATGAGGGAAGGCAGGGTACAGGGGGATGGGGAAGGCAGGGTGCGGGGGATGGGGGAAAGGCAGGATACGGAGGATGAGGGAAGGCAGGGTATGGGGGGATGGGGAAGCCAGGGTACGAGGAGATGGGGGAAGGCAGGGTATGGGGGATGGTGGGGAAGCCAGGGTATGGGGGATGAGGGAAGGCAGGGTACTGGGGGATGGGGGAATGCAGGGTACGGGGGATGGGGAATGCAGGGTACAGGAGATTGGGTTAAGGCAGGGTACGGGGAATGGGGGAAAGGCAGGATACGGGGGATGAGGGAAGGAAGGGTATGGGGATGGGGAATGCAGAGTATGGGGGATTGGGTTAAGGCAGGGTACGGGGGATTGGGTTAAGGCAGGGTACAGGGGGGATGGGGGAAAGGAAGGGTACAGGGATGGGGGGAAGGCAGGATCCGGGGGATTGGGGAATGGAGCGAAGTCAGGGTATGGGGGATGGGGGAAGGCAGTGTGTGGGGGGATGGGGGAAGGCAGGGTATGGGGATGGGGGAAGGCGGGGTACAGGGGATTGGGGAAAGGCAGGGTACGGGATGGAAGAAGGCAGGATATGGGGGATGGGGGATGGGGGAAGTCAGGGTATGTGGATGGGGGAAGGCAGGAGATGGGGGATGGGGGAAGGTAGGATACGGGGGATGGGGAAGACAGTGTATGGGGGATAGGGGAAGGCAGGATACGGGGATGGGGGAAGACAGGGTACAGGGGATGGGGAAGGCAGGGTACGGGGAATGGGGGAAGGCATGGTACAGGGGATGGGGAAGGCAGGGTATGGGGGGATGGTGGGAAGGTAGGGTACAGGGGATGGGGGAAAGGCAGGGTACGGGGATGGGGAAGGCAGGGTACGGGGATGGGGGCAAGGCAGGGTAGGGGGGAATGGGTGAAGGCAGTGTACGGGGGATGAGAGGAAGGCAGGGTACGGGGCATGGGGGAAGGCAGGGTATGGGGGCTGGGGGGAAGGCAGGGTATGAGGGATGGGGGCAAGGCAGGGTATGGGGGAATGGGTGAAGGCAGTGTACGGGGGATGAGGGGAAGGCAGGGTACGGGGCATGGGGAAGGCAGGGTATGAGGGATGGGGGAAGGCAGGGTATGAGGGATGGGGGAAGGCAGGGTACGGGGCATGGGGAAGGCAGGGTATGAGGGATGGGGGAAGGCAGGGTATGGGGGATGGGGGAAGTTAGGGTATGGGGAAGTTAGGGTATGAGGGATGGGGGAAGGCAGGGTATGGGGGATGGGGGAAGTTAGGGTATGGGGGATGGGGAAGGCGGGGTACGGGGGATGAGGGGAAGGCAGGGTACGGGGCATGGGGGAAGGCAGGGTATGGGGGCTGGGGGGAAGGCAGGGTATGAGGGATGGGGGAAGGCAGGGTATGGGGATGGGGGAAGTTAGGGTATGGGGAAGTTAGGGTATGAGGGATGGGGGAAGGCAGGGTATGGGGGATGGGGGAAGTTAGGGTATGAGGGATGGGGGAAGGCAGGGTATGGGGGATGGGGGAAGTTAGGGTATGAGGGATGGGGGAAGGCAGGGTATGAGGGATGGGGGAAGTTAGGGTATGAGGGATGGGGGAAGGCAGGGTATGGGGGATGGGGGAAGTTAGGGTATGAGGGATGGGGAAGGCAGGGTATGGGGAAGTTAGGGTATGGGGGATGGGGAAGGCAGGGTATGGGGGATGGGGGAAGTTAGGGTATGCGGGATGGGGAAGGCAGGGTATAGGGGATGAGGGGACAGGAGGAAATCAGGGTATGGGGGATGGGGGAAGTTAGGGTATGGGGAAGTTAGGGTATGGGGATGGGGAAGGCAGGGTATGGGGGATGGGGGAAGTTAGGGTATGGGGGATGGGGAAGGCAGGGTATGGGGGATGGGGGAAGTTAGGGTATGCGGGATGAGGAAGGCAGGGTATAGGGGATGAGGGGACAGGAGGAAATCAGGGTATGGGGGATGGGGGAAGGCAGGGTATGAGGGATGGGGGAAGGCAGGGTATGAGGGATGGGGGAAGGCAGGGTATGAGGGATGGGGGAAGTTAGGGTATGGGGGATGGGGAAGGCAGGGTATGGGGATGGGGGAAGGCAGGGTATGAGGGATGGGGGAAGTTAGGGTATGGGGAAGTTAGGGTATGAGGGATGGGGGAAGTTAGGGTATGAGGGATGGGGGAAGGCAGGGTATGAGGGATGGGGGAAGGCAGGGTATGGGGAAGTTAGGGTATGGGGGATGGGGAAGGCAGGGTATGGGGATGGGGGAAGTTAGGGTATGTGGGATGGGGGAAGGCAGGGTATGGGGGATGGGGGAAGTTAGGGTATGAGGGATGGGGGAAGTTAGGGTATGGGGATGGGGAAGGCAGGGTATGGGGATGGGGGAAGGCAGGGTATGAGGGATGGGGGAAGTTAGGGTATGGGGAAGTTAGGGTATGAGGGATGGGGGAAGTTAGGGTATGAGGGATGGGGAAGGCAGGGTATGAGGGATGGGGGAAGGCAGGGTATGGGGAAGTTAGGGTATGGGGGATGGGGAAGGCAGGGTATGGGGATGGGGGAAGTTAGGGTATGAGGGATGGGGAAGGCAGGGTATGGGGGATGGGGGAAGTTAGGGTATGAGGGATGGGAGAAGTTAGGGTATGAGGGATGGGGGAAGGCAGGGTATGGGGGATGGGGGAAGGCAGGGTATGGGGAAGTTAGGGTATGGGGGATGGGGAAGGCAGGGTATGGGGGATGGGGGAAGTTAGGGTATGGGGAAGTTAGGGTATGGGGGATGGGGAAGGCAGGGTATGGGGGATGGGGGAAGGCAGGGTATGGGGGATGGGGGAAGTTAGGGTATGCGGGATGGGGAAGGCAGGGTATAGGGGATGAGGGGACAGGAGGAAATCAGGGTATGGGGGCTGGGGGGAAGGCAGGGTATGAGGGATGGGGGAAGGCAGGGTATGGGGATGGGGGAAGTTAGGGTATGGGGAAGTTAGGGTATGAGGGATGGGGGAAGGCAGGGTATGGGGGAAGTTAGGGTATGAGGGATGGGGGAAGGCAGGGTATGAGGGATGGGGGAAGTTAGGGTATGAGGGATGGGGGAAGTTAGGGTATGAGGGATGGGGGAAGGCAGGGTATGAGGGATGGGGGAAGGCAGGGTATGGGGGATGGGGGAAGTTAGGGTATGAGGGATGGGGGAAGGCAGGGTATGGGGATGGGGGAAGTTAGGGTATGAGGGATGGGGGAAGGCAGGGTATGGGGATGGGGGAAGTTAGGGTATGAGGGATGGGGAAGGCAGGGTATGGGGATGGGGGAAGTTAGGGTATGAGGGATGGGGGAAGGCAGGGTATGAGGGATGGGGGAAGGCAGGGTATGGGGATGGGGGAAGGCAGGGTATGGGGGATGGGGGAAGTTAGGGTATGGGGAAGTTAGGGTATGGGGGATGGGGGGATGGGAGGAAATCAGGGTATGGCGGATGGGGAAGGCAGGGTATGAGGGATGGGGGATGGGAGGAAATCAGGGTACGGGGATGGGGGAAGTTAGGGTATGGGGATGGGGAAGGCAGGGTATGGAGATGGGTGCGAGGCAGGTTATGGGGATGGGGGAAGGCAGGGCACGGGGGATGGGGGAAGGCAGGGTATGGGGGGATGGGGGAAGGCAGGGTATGGGGGATGGATGGAAGGCAGGGTATGGGGGATGGGGGGAAGGCAGGGTACGGGGATGGGGGAAGGCAGGGTGCAGGGTATGGGGGAAGGCAGGGTACGGGGATGGGGGGAAGGCAGGATATGGGGGAAGTTAGGGTATGGGGGATGGGGAAGGCAGGGTATGGAGGATGGGGGAAGTTAGAGTATGGAGGATGGGGGAAGGCAGGGTATGAGTATGGGGCGAAACAGGGTATGGGGATGTGAGGAAGGCAGGTTACGGGGATGGGGTATGGGGGAAGGCAAGGTAGGGGGAATGGAGGGAAGGCAGGGTACGGGGATGGGGGTAGGCAGGGTAGGGGGGATGGGGGAAGGCAGGGTACAGGGGATGAATAGAAGGCAGGGTACGGGGGATAGGGGAAAGGCAGGGTATGGGGATGGGGGAAGGCAGGGTATGGGGATGGGGGAAGTTAGGGTATGGGGAATGGGGAAGGCAGGGTATGGGGATGGGTGCGAGGCAGAGCATGGGGGGATGGGCGAAGGCAGGGTACGGGGGATGGATGGAAGGCAGGGTATGGGGCATGGGGGATGGGGAGAAGGCAGGGTACAGGGATGGGGTGAAGGCAATGTACGGGGGTGGGGTTTAAGCCAGTGGATATTGGATGGGGGAATGTGGGGTACTTGGGGAAGGAGATGTAATCCATGGACTGGGTTGTACATGAGTCACCTCAATACAAGATGGAGAAAAACAATCAGAAATATTCCTGGCCTCTCAAACCTTTGGCTTATTCTCCATTATGTTCTGTTGCTGGATTTTTACTGTGGCGAATCTCAACCCAGCCTGAGTTCCTAAACCACATAAATGCTGTGGAGTGTTAGCACATGCAGTGTAGATCCAAGTCGGAGTGAGCTTTAGCTAGTTTATACTTTCCAAGGACACATTTTTTTTACACTTGGCTTTAATTTTGAATTCTTTATAAGTGAACATTAAATCTAAGGTTTGTAAATGTTTACCTCATTGATTTGAGAAAAAAATCCTTTCCCATGGTGGGCAGAATTCTTTTTGCAGTTGTGACAATCCCCTGCAGAACCGTATTTGATTGATGGTGCTGGCAGTTTAGCAAGTGAAGGTCATTGCTGGCTGGTCACAGATGAAGTAGTGATTTATCTCTTACCAGTGCTACCAGCAAACTCTGGAAGTGAATAAGTAGGGCAGCACTTCCTTCATGTCCCAGTTGTTCAGTCCAGAATGATAGTTCCTGTGTAGTGTCTCTAGGACACAAATTCTAGGACACAGAACGGATATTGCACAACAGGTTAAAAAGAACCAATTTGAGCATTCCAAATGCAAGGTTTATTTATATGGGCAATGTGAAATAAGGAAAAAATACACTGACAGTCTCTGCTTACAGAAGAGGACGAACTCACCTGCTCTCGTGTTGAAGTAGGACACTTACAATTCTGTCTGAATTTTCACACTAAGGAGATCACTAATAAATTGTGCAGCAGAGAGAAAAGGAGAGATATTGGAAGCAAAGAAACTTTAGTAAAGCATGTTAAGGAGACGAGACATTACAGATTAAATCACACTATCTTTGGTGAAGCTTTTATGATGTTAATGTAATAAAAGACGAGGTTAATGAAAGGGTACAAAAATGCTGCTGATAGTACAAACGATTTGGTGGATCTTTACCACAGCAATATAAAAGAATTCACCGTCTATTTAATATGCAAAAACATGGACTATTCACCGTCAATGTAAATTCTTCCTTTCTTGTTTATGAGGGTAAATATGCCACACGGTCTACTGGTGGTGGTGCTATGGTCCATCTGTTCTGCCTTTTTCAGCCAATATTGTAAATAGGTTCTAGAATTGGGAACATTAACTCCCTTCCCCTCTTCTTTTGGCATTTCAAAAGGCAATCACAGGTTTCCAAAAATCATTCATGGCATGAAAGCACTTTTCCATGCACCAACGGGAAAGGCAACTTTCCTTCCCATCATCCAGGATTAAGCAGTCTTTCCAAGTGAAATAACAGTTCCCATGCACTTCTTGCAACGCAGTGTACTGCATTTGGAATGGTGCTTATGCTTTTCTGAAAAGGCCAAGGGGTATCAGCAACTGATGATGAATACCCAGCTCTGACCTGCTCTTTACAGATGGTATGAATGGTGCACTTGAGTTTCTTGTCAATTGCCATTGCCTGTTAAGTTTAGGTAGTTAATGTCTTTCATTAGGCCACAAATTGAATTTTGTTTCCAACAAGAGTTTTTGCTCGAAGGAAAGATAATAAGGTTCAAAAGTGGTGGTAAAAATCTATTTCAATGATTCCATGCTTTTGTGCAGGACACATATTCAGTTAGCAGGAGCTGCATGGTGGAAAATCTATTTACCTAATTAGGCACTCTTAGAAACATAGAAAAACCCTACAGCACAATACAGGCCCATCGGCCCACAATGCTGTGCTGAACCTTAGAACTACCTAGGCTTTACCCATAGCCCTCTAATTTTCTAAGCTCCATGTAGCCATCCAAGAGTCTCTTAAAAGACCCTACCGTTTCCGCCTCCACCACTGTCACCGGCAGCCCATTCCGCGCACTCACCACTCTGTGCATAGAAAACTGATTATCTACTTCCGAGCACCTTAAAACTCTGCCCTCTCATGCTAGCCATATCAGCCCCGCAGAAAAGCCTCTGACTATCCACACGATCAATGCCTTTCATTACCTTGCACACCTCTATCAAGTCACCTCTCATCCTCTGTTGCTCCAAGGAGAAAAGGCCGAGTTCACTCAACCTATTCTCATAAAGCATGCTCCCCAATCCAGGCAACATCCTTGTAAATCTCCTCTGCACCCTTTCTATGGTTTCCACGTCCTTCCTATAGTGAGGTGACCAGAACTGAGCACAATACTCCAAGTGGGGTCGGACTAGGGTCCTATGTAGCTGCAACATTACGGCTCAACTCCTAAACTCAATCCCATGGTTGATGAAGGCCAATGTACCATATGCCTTCTTAACCATAGAGTCAACCCGCGCAACAGCTTTGAATGTCTTATGGACTCAGACCCCTAGATCCCTCTGTTCCTCCACACTGCCAAGAGTCTTACTATTAATACTATATTCTGTCACCATATTTGACCTACCAAAATGAACCATCTCACACTTATCTGGGTTGAACTCCATCTACCAATTCTCAGCCCAGTTTTACATCCTATCAATGTCCTGTTGTAACCTCTGACAGCCCTCCACACTATACACAATACCCCCAATCTTTGTGTCATCTTAAATTCTTATTGGACAACAATTCATTTTAAGTTCAAATAATTCAAAAATAATATGAAATTCACATTTCTATTTCTATAAATAGGATTTCTATAAATCCTATTCTGGAGTTTACTCATTTCCAGCTTTCACTGTCTTTCTTACTAACAAAACTAATAAAAAGAGGATGATGACAAATAAGAAGTGGTAAAGGCACAAAATGGACTTCAGAACTAGACATTCACTCTCTGAAAACTCTAGGTCATCTAAAAATATTGTCCACCTCCTAGCTTGTACCATTCCTTTCACCTGTATTGACAAACTACAGCTTAACCCAAACTATCTCTGTGATCATCGCTAATCTTGTTTTCAGTCCTTCAATCCTGATCTGTTGATTATCACCAAGTTTAATTGTGTTATCATTATTAACCTTCAATCGCTATACCTTCAGCTGCTAGGGGAAAACTCTGAAATTCCCTTTCTAAGTCCATCCACCTCCCTAAATATCTGAAATATTTGTCTAAGTTTCAAGTCTGTCCTAAAATCTCCTTATATGGCTTGGTGTCAACCTTTTTTAAAAGAGATTGTATTAAAAACTTTGGGACCTTTTGTTTTGTGAGCTATGGAAGATGCAGTTGAAAATGATCTGCAGATTTTCTGGGTAAAATTAGACATGAATTAGGATATTATTGATGGTGTTGTTTAATTTGTATCTTAATGGCACCTGTAACAAAATGAAACAAAGTTCCTAAGTATATGGCGTTTTATCTCCCGCTGTTACTCAACATTATTCTTCTAGTGCGCATGCGCCGGTCGTGCATGCAGCCTGTTACAGCCGTTCTGATCCGATTCTTCCTTTTTTCTTCTTACTTTTTAACTTACATTATTTTTTGTATTTTTTTTCACAGTAACACGTCGAAGCTGCACCCTCTCTAACATGCTGGTAGAGAGAGTTTTATCTGGGGTTTTAGCGCTGGAAATAGTTGCATCCCGACACGCGGGACAGAAGCATGGTCGCATTGTTCATTTCAGGAACCAGCTGCTTGCGCTAATGCAGGCCGGTTTAGCGAGCAGAGCGGCGGACACCCCTGCTAAAATCTGGAGGAAAACACACAGAGGATGCAGAGGGGGATCACAAAGTCGAGGAAAGAGGACCAGGTCAATAGACAAGACAATAGACAATAGGTGCAGGAGTAGGCCATTTGGCCCTTTGAGCCAGCACCACCATTCACTGTGATCATGGTTGATCATCCGCTATCAGTATCCAGTTCCTGCCTTATCTCCATAACGAGACAATAGAGACTTACGGAGAAGAGGAGTTTGGTGGGTAATAAAATGGACGAGTTCACAGCGCTAGCCAGGCGTCAGAAAACATTTCGGGAGTGCAGTGTTATGTGTTTCACTGGAACAGGGTTGCACGAGGACATACCCGATCAAAACTTCTCCATGGACGGCTTCCAGACCGTTCCGGCTGACTGGAAGTGCACCGAGAGTGGTAAGCGTAAAGGAGTTGGGTGCTTACTGTTCTGGTTAACAACAGATGGCGCAATCTGGGTCATATTACGATCGAGGAACGTGTTTGTAGACCGGATATTGAACTTTTTACTGTTGGACTTCGGCTACATTCTACCAAGATACAACACTGGGAGGTCGTTCCTGCCTGTTGTGGCCATCGAACTTGCAGCTCCTCCCGTGGAGGGTCAGACACCCTGAGCCAATAGACTGATCCTGGACTTTTTCCATCTAGCATAGTTTGCATTTTGTTGTTTGATTGTTTGTGGTTTTTGTATTGCTATATTTATGCTCTATTCTTGGTTGGTGCAGCTGTAACGAAACCCGATTTCCCTCGGGATCAATAAAGTATATCTATCTATCTATCTATTCTTGCATGAAGTTAATGGAGCAAAATAGGGAAAGGGGAACAGGTGGCCAATATAATGCTAATTATTTTTCATGACATCCATTATATTTTAGCCCTCGATTGTGTTATTAAATTATACTTAAATATATCACCAGATGTATTATTATGGCAATTATGAATTCAACAAGTGGACGTTTAAGTATTTGACCAATCTTTGCTTCCTATCTATAGCTTTTTTCATATGTGCTGCATCATTTTTTGTGCTTTAAAGTATCAGTTGATTTTTTTTGTTCTATCAAAATGAAAACCAACAGATTAACTATTTTTAACGCAATCTGACCACAGCCATTCGTCTACATTGGAAAGTATTAAATGGGTTCATAATAGGTAAACACAGAAAAAATGAATTGAATATTAACTGGTAGTTAATTATTATTTACTTTTAATAGATAAAGAGAAAATTATCAATATAAAGGACTGCCAACTCACAAAGCATTAGCTGCAACTGCCCATAATTCATTACAATGACAAAAACACATTGATGAAGGAATAGTAGATGTGGTGTATATGGATTTCAGCAAGGCATTTGACAAGGTACCCCATGCAAGGCTTATTAAGAAAGTAAGAAGGCATGGGATGCAAGGAGGCCTTACTTTGTGGATTCAAAATTGGCTTGATCACAGAAGGCTATAACAGTGGTTGTAGATATGCCATATTCTGCATGGAGGTCGGTGAACAGTGGTGTGTCTCAGGGATCTGTTCTGGGACCCATACTCTTTGTGATTTTTATAAATGACCTGGATGAGGAAATGGAGGGATGGGTAAGTAAATTTACTGATGGCACAAAGGTGGGGGTGTTGTGGATAGAGGACGGCTGTCAGAGGTTTCAGCGGGATATTGATAGGATGCAAAACTGGGCTGAGAAGTGGCAGATGGAGTTCAACCCAGATAAGGGTGAGGTGGTTCATTTTGGTAGGTCAAATATGATGAGAGAATATAGCATTAATGTTAAGACTCTTGGCAGTGTGGAGGATCAAAGGAACCTTGGGGTCAGAGTCCATAGGATATTCAAAGTTAAGAAGGCATACGGTGCATTGGCCTTCATCAATAGTGGGATTGAGTTTAGGAGCCGAGAGGTAATTTTGTAGCTATATAGGACCCTAGTCAGACCCCATTTGGAGTACTGTGCTCAGTTCTGGTGGCCTCACTACAGAAAGGATGTGGAAACTAGAAAGGGTGCAGAGGAGATTTACAAGGATGTCGCCTGGATTGCAGAACGTGACTTATGAGAATAGGTTGAGTGAACTCAGCCTTTTCTCCTTGCAGCGGTGGAGGATGAGAGGTGACCTGGTAGAGGTGTATAAGATGTCGAGAGGCATTGATCATGTGGATAGTCAGAAGCTTTTACCCAGGGTTGGAATGGCTAACACGAGAGGTTTTAAGGTGTTTGGAAGCAGGTACAGAGGAGATGCCAGGGGTAAGTTTTTACACAGAGGGTGGTGAATGTGTGGAATGGGTTGCCGGTGACGGTGGTGGAGGCGGATATGATACAGTCTTTTAAGAAACTCCTGGATAGGTACATGGAGCTTAGAAAAATAGCGGGCTATGAGTAACCCTAGGTAATTTCTAAAGTAAGTACATGTTCGGCACAGCATTGTGGGCCGAAGGGTCTGTATTGTGCTGTAGGTTTTCTATGTTTCTGTGTTTTTATGACAAGGAACTAAAGCTGGATATTTGACATAGTAATTTTGGTTTATCATGAGGTTGGGATAGCAATGGTTGAGTCTTGCTTGACTCTGGTAGAAGATCAGCTTTGTGGACCATGCACGATATCTACACTGTAAATATTCACTGGAGACTTGCAAGCATCTCAAGAGCAAACTATACTGCCATCCTGTGGACTTTCCTCTCTCTAGTAGAATTGCTGGAACTCAAGCATGTAACAGAAAATAAGCAACAATTTCTTAATTTTTGTTGAAGACCATCGTAAAAATATGATTGACATTCAGGGCCTAGTTTAGTTGATTGAAAAGTGGAAAAACATTTTGTGTGCTCCCCCAATAGTCATTTCTTTGCAGGACCTAAGCTAGCAAACTATAAGTAATTCTTCATCGTGTGCTAGTTCCATGATTTTGCACTTTTTACAAACTTTTAATCAAACTGTATTTTATCTGTCAGGTACGTAACATATTGATAGTCATGCGTCAGGTCTCCCAGTGGAATACTTGGCTTAGCAGGTTATAATATTTGTCTGTTTGTTAAAATGTGTGCCTCATACTTCCCTTTGCAAAAGGTTTATCAGCAATGCACTAAAATGGAGAACCAATTTGTAGGAATGACATGTGGCTTGAAAAACATTCATAGTAACATGATTTTCTTTAGCAAGAAAGGCTTTTCCATCTTGTGTAAGGTTTACATTTTGCAGATCACTAACTTGCCATATTTCTCTTCACAGGAAAATGCAAAGCTGTAATTTAAACCCAATATTTGTTTTAATTTTCTTCTCATCATTTTGCCTGGTAATTCAAATAATTGTATTTTGTTCAAAGCTAGTTTTTGGAATCAAATCTGATTTCAATTTTTTACAATGCAGTTTTCAGTATTGAATTGCTAAGGATATGAATGTCTATTTTATTTTGGTATTGTGCTGAAAAAGAAATGAAGCTCATAAAAACTTGGTCTCCTCTTCTGATTCCTGTTCCTAACATTGTGGTATCAGTGCTAAAGCACTTTCTGGTTCCGGAAGTTATGTATTGTTTATAGTTATGTATAATTCAAATAACAGCCTGAAGCTCTTGCTGAAAACCAGTGAGATTGTCACACTGATCAATAAGCTGTATGTAAATAACTTGCACCACGTGCTTTGTCAATTCAAATGTATTGAGAGTTCTCCAGCCACAGATGAAGTCCAATTTGCTGAGTACTTCTAGCATTTTCTGGTTCATACCACCAGAGACTGGATCAGCTGGATTTGCATTTTCTAGAGTGAAGCAGTGTCTGATGGAGGCATATTAAATTATAAAAGATATGGACAGACTAAATAGTCAAAATCTTCTTTTAGGGAAAGCAGGGAGAAGGATGATAGGGTAAAACTGAGGTGACCATGAAAATGAACGATAAACATATCTGATCAATAAGTGAACGGGAGCAGATAGAGAGTGAAAACAGGCAGAAGAAAATAGACAAAAAATGTGAGTTTCAAAATGCAGAGCTGGAGAAGCCAGCCAGCGTGTTAGAGGAGCTGGATTGGGGTCCGGGGAGCTTGTCTGGGTGCGGATCATGTTGCAGCCTGCTATTTAAAGGGATTAGAGTTGGAGTACGAAGGCAGCATGCAATGTAGCCATGGTTGATTGTCTTGAACACTTCTCTTGAGATCGCAATACCCTGTTGAACATTGATAATGTAAAATGCTGCAGGCCTGTTTCCCTTGTTTCATGGTAGGCAGGTGGTATGGGAGCTGTGTGGCCTCACTTGTAGCGAGAACTAGGCCTCAGGCTGTGGACTTGCCTGCTGCTGCGGTCCAGGACAGAGATGCTGCAGGTGGTGCAGTGTGGTGTCTGTACTCATCTGGGGGCTGGCCTCTCCCATCAGCACTGCCCTCCAGTGTTCGATTGATGGATTGACAGGCTGGATTGCAGAAGCCCCGGTAATCTGTACAAGCAATTTGCGGGACATGTCGCTCAGGGTCTTGGACTATATATGTGTTTTTTGTGTGACTATTTTTTTTGCTGGCTATTTTGAATGTGCTTTGTACATTTTGTACCTTGGCCCCAGAGGAACACTGTTTCATTCGGCTGTATTCAGGTGTGAAAATAATTGCAGTTGTGGATAGTAAGGAAGGTTGTCAAAGCATATTGATAAATTGGAAATTTGGGTAGAAAACGTTAGGCTGTGTTTAATCCAGGAGAAAATGTAAGCTGAAGCATCTTGGGAGGTCAAATTCAAGAGTGAAGTATACAGCAAATGGAAGGACCCTTTGAAAGCAACAATATACCGAGGGATCTTGGGTTGCAAGTCCACAGGACCCTGAAAGTGTCGACACAAGTGCATAGACTGCTAATAAAGGCATATGACATGCTTAGTGAGGGTCCCAAACAGTCCTTCCAGGTGAGGTTACAATTTGTTTGTGAATCTGTTGGGGTCATCTATTGTATCTGTTGCTCCTGATGCAGCCTCTTCAACATTTCAACATTGGGGAGACACAATGGGGGGTGGGGGGGGGTTGCTCTGCTGAGCACCACTTCTCCATCTGCCAAAAGTAGAATTTCCCAGTGACCAGCCATTTTAATTCCTCTCTCTGTTCCTATTCCAACATGTTGGTTCATGGCCTCCTCTTTTACCCCGATGAAGTTGTATAAGACATTGGTGAGGCATAATTTGGAGTATTGTGTGCAGTTTTAGTCACCTACCTACAGGAAAGATGTAAATAAGGTTGAAGGAGTTCATTCATTTGTTATGTGCTGTGTTGTACAATGTAGGCGATCATGCTCTTTGACCAGGACTGTTCTTGGCAAATTTTTCTATGGAAGTGGTTAGCCATTGCCTTCCTCTGGGCAGTGTCTTTACAAGATGGTTGACCCCAGCAATTGTCAATACTCTTCTGATATTGTCTGCCTGGCATCAGTAGTTGCATAACCATAACTAGTAATATGCACCAAATGTTCATACTACCATTCCATGACCTCACGTGACCCTGATCGGAGGGTCAGCTGCTAGGCCTTGCCCAAGGGTGACCTGCAGGAGAGCAGAGGGAAGGAGTGGTTTACAACTCCTTTAGTAGAGATGTATCTCCATCCTGCCACCCAAAGAGAACAGAGAAAATTTACAAGGATGTTACCAGGACTGGAGGGCCTGAGTTACAAGGAAAAGTTGAATAGGTTAGGACTTTATTCATTGAAGCACAGAAGATTGAGGGGAGTTTTGATAGAGGTATACAAAATTATGAGGGAGTATAGAGTAAACGTAAGCAGTGAGATTGGGTTAGACTACAATTAGAGGTCATGGGTTAAATTGAATAGTGAAAAATTTAAGGGGAGCATAAGGAGAAACTTCTTTACTCAGAGAGTCGTGAGAGCGTGGGACGAGCTGCCAGCACAAGTGATGCATATGAGCTCAATTCTAATGTTCAAGAGAAGTTTGAGTAGATACATAGATGGTAGGGGTATGGACGGCTATGGTCCTGGTGCAGGTTGATGGGACTAAGCAGTTCAGCATGGACTAGATGGGAGAAGGGTCTGTTTCTCTGCTGTACTTATCTATGACTCTCTGAGAAAGATAGGATAGATGGTCCTTTTCTAGAGGCTGTAATTTGAAAGTGAGAGTGGGGAATTTAAAGGAGATTTGTGAGGGAAGTTTTTTTTAATGCAGAGAGTGGCAGATGCTCTGAATGTTCAGTCAGGGAGGTGGCTGAAGTAGATATGATGCCAATATTTAAGGGGCATTTTGGTAGACGGATGAACAGGCAGGGAATAGAGACCAGTGCAGACAATGGTCGGAGCAGACATGGTGGGCAGAAGTATCTGTTCTTCTGCTCTGTTGTTCTATCTTGTAAGGGAATTGTCTCCGCACAATGCTGAAAAGGGAGAAAAATGGAAGATGTATCTGGTGTGGAAATTGCAGAGAACGATCTGTCAAAAGTGGAGGTTGGTGGGGTGGAAGGTGAAGACCAGGGGAACGCTCTCCATGTTCTGTCCTAGAGAAGAGGGACTGAAGCAGCTCCTCCGTGAGGGGAATGAAATGCAGTCTGGGGATTTGTTAACAAAGTCATGGCCTCATTCCTTCCACAGCTCCTGTCTCAGTCCCACATAGCCAGCTCCTGTCTCCTGCTCACAGTAGAGTAGAAGTGTACAGCACAAGAACAGGCTATTTGGCCTACCATATTGTGTCAAACCTTCTAAAAAAGCAAATAAAAAACACCTTAACACTAATCCCTCCTACTTACATCATGTCCTTATCCCTCCATCTTCCTTACATCCGCGTGCCATCCCAGACATCTCTTTTACAAAAGTGTCTAATATACCATACCAGGCAGTGCATTCCAGGCATCCATGACTCTGAGTTAAAAACTTACCCCTCACATCCCCCTTGAACCTACCACCTCTCTATTTCAATGCATGCCCCAGTATTAGACATTTCAACCCTGCGAAACAGATACTCTCTGTCCTCTCTATCTATGCACCTCATAATCTTGTAAACTGCTATCAGATCTCCCCTCAGCCTCCGACCCTCGAGAGAAAACTACCCAAGTTTATCCAGCCTCTTATGATAGCACATGCCCTCTAAACCGGGGACACGTCTTCTTCCCTTATTAGGGAGAGAGAGAGCGCGCCTGTGGTTTGTCAAATTACCGGGTGAACGAGTAGTCTTTGGGGTACTGCAAGTCTGTGTCTTTATTGATGCTTTACTGCACACTTGAGTGCTCGGCGGAGGGTGCCGATGCCTTTTTGCTGGTGAGGAGGGGATTGTTGCCTTGCTGCTGCTGTGGGGGTGGGGAGCTGGGGGGGTGCTTTAGGGTTCTAATGTTTAAATATCATTCATTCTTTGGGAACTCAGTTTTCGTCGATATTTGCGAAGAAAAAGAATTTCAGGATGTATATTGTATATATTTCTCTGACATTAAATGTACCTTGAAAATCTTGAAACCTTTGAAACAACTGACGTGAGACTCATCGGTAAAGTGCTGGAGGAACTCAGCAGGCCAGGCAGCACCTATGGAAATGTGTACAGTTGAAATTTCAGGCCAAGACCCTTCAGCAGGACTGGAGAAAAAAGGCTGAGGATTTAAAAGGTTGGGTGGGGGAGGGGAGAGAGAAACACAAGGTGATAGGTGAAACCTGAAGGGGGAGGGTTGAAATCAAGAACTGGGAAGTTGATTAGTGAAAGAGACACAGGGCTGGAGAAGGGGCATCTGATAGAAGAGGACAGAAAGCCATGGGAGAAAGAAAAGGGGGGGGGAGCACCAGAAGGAGGTGATGGGTAGGCAAGGAGATGAGGTGAGAGAGGGAAAAGGGAATGGGGAGTAGTAAAGGAGAGGGGGAGGCATTACCGGAAGTTTGAGAAATTGAAGATCAGTAGTGCTATGCCCACACTTCAGGAAGTCTGATCAGTTGTTTGTACGTCTACTCCCTGAGTATAGGCAGAGACTGAAGACTGCGGTACCAGTAGTGAGGACCAAGAAGGTCTGAACAAGGGAAGCACAGGAGCGCTTACAGGACTGCTTTGAATCGGTGGACTGAACTGTATTCAGGGATTCATCTTCAAATCTGGATGAGTATACTGCAGTTGTTATGGACTTCATTAAAACCTGTGTGGATGAGTGTGCGCCCATGAAAACTTGTTGTACAATCCCAGATCAAAAGCCGTCATCTGCTGAGAGCTAGATCTGTGGCATTTCAGTCTGGCGACCCAGGTCTGTACAAGAAAACCAGGTGTAACATGCAGAGTGCTATTTAAAGAGTGAAGAAACATTCTGAGTGAGTTTGGAGGTGACATTAAATGCACATCAACTGTAGCAAGGTTTGGAGGACCTTATTTCCTACAAAGTGAAACCGAACAGCTTGGATGGCAGTGGTGCTTCACTGCCAGATGAACTCAAAACCTTTTATGCCCACTTCGAAAGGGAGAATATAACTACAGTTGTGAGGATCCCTGCTGCACCTGGTGACCCTGTGATCTCTGTCTCGAGACTGTCTTTAAGGAGGGTGGACCCTTGCAATGTGGCAGGTCCTGATGGAGTACCTGGTGAGGCTCTGAACACTTGTGCCAACCAACTAGGGGGTGTATTCAAGGACATTTTCAACCTCTCATAGCTATGGTTGGAAGTTCCCATCTACCTCAAATTGACAACAATTATACCAGTGCCCAAGAAGAGTGGTGTGAGCTGCCTTAATGACTATTGACTGGTTGTACTCACATCTATGGTGATGAAATGTTTTGAGAGGTTGGTTATGACTAGACTGAACTTTTGCCTCAGCAAGGACCTGGACCCATTGCAATTTGCCTATTACTGCAATAGGTCAACAGCAGACGCAATCTCAATTTGCCTATTACAACAATAGGTCAACGGCAGACGCAATCTCAATTTGCCTATTACTACAATAGGTCAACGGCAGACGCAATCTCAATTTGCCTATTACTACAATAGGTCAACGACAGACGCAATCTCAATTTGCCTATTACTACAATATGTCAATGGCAGACGCAGTCTCAATGGCTCCTCACACAGCCTTAGACCACCTGAACAATACAAACACCTATGTCAGGATGCTGTTCATCAACTATAGATCAGCATTTAACACCATCATTCCTACAGTCCTGATTGATAAGCTACAGAACCTGGGCCTCTATAACTCCCTCTGCAAATGGATCCTTGACTTCCTAACCGCACGATCACAAACTGTGTGGATTGGTGATGATACCTCCTCCTCGCTGATGACCAACACTGGTACATCTCAGGGGTGTATGCTTAGCCCATTGCTCTACTTCCTATATACCCATGACTGTGTGGCTAGACATAGCTCAAATACCATCTATAAATTTGCTGATGATACAACCGTTGTGGATAGAATCTCAGATGGTGACAAGAGGGCATACAGGAGTGAGATATACCAACTAGTGGAGTGGTGCCACAGCAACAACAACCTGGCACTCAACATCAGTAAGATGAAAGAGCTGATTGTGGCCTCAGGAAGGGTAGGTTGAGCGAACACATACCAATCCTCATAGAGGGATCAGTAGTGGAGAGAGTGAGAATTTCAAGTTGCTGGATGTCAAGATCTTTGAGGATTTAACCTGGCCCCAACCTATCAATGCAGTTATAAAGAAGGCAAGGCAGCAGCTATATATTATGAGGACTTTGAAGAAATTTGGACTATGGTTCTTTGCGGGAATGGGACCCGCTCTCGGGGCTCCACAGTTGGCCGTTATTCGACATGCCAAAGGCTTGGCCTAAGATTTCCGCACAGATTCAGAAGCCTAGGATCTCCAGGAACTGGAGACAGGCGGTCAAGGGTCAGTGTAGCCACAGGAGACCCATGTGTCGTTGGGGGAATCGGAACATCTGCTGTGTGCCTAGGGACCCAGAATCCTTGCGGTCTTCAGGCACAGAGCTCGAAAAAAGCGACGTAACGGACTTTTAACATCGTAAACCAACGGGTTGTTTGTTATGTCTCCCCGCTTGTTGGAAAATGGAGTCACCTCTTTCTCCCTTATTAGGAGAGAGAGCCTGCAGCGTGTCGAATTATTGGGTGAAAAATGTAGACTTTGGGGTAACTGCAAGTCTGTGTCTTTGCTATTGCTTTGTTCGAGTGCTGGTACCGGGTGCGCTTCATTTTTGCCGATGGGGAGAGGGTGGATCGTTGTATGCTGCCATATACGTGTGGGAGGGAAGGGAGCTGGGGGTGACTTTGGGGTTCTAACATTTAACTGTTGTTCATTCTTGGGGCACTCCTCTGTTTTCGTGGATGGTTGCGAAGAAAAAGCACTTCAGGATGTATATTGTATATATTTCACCGACATTAAATTGTACTTTTGAACTTTTGAACCTTTGAACCTTTCAATGATGGTCTCCAGGCTTCTTGGCCTTGAGGCCACATGTCTCACGCAACACCCTGGGAGACAGCAAAGCACCACATCACTCAATCGGCCCCAAATCACGCCACCGAAATGTAGATCACAGGCTCCAACGGTAGCAGACCTACATTTGAAAGAAAAAGAAGGCATAAAAGAAGTGAAAGAAGTGATTTCATGAACTGCCTGGATGATGTTGTCCTCGGTTCACGTTGTTTGCTGATGCCATCTTCTTCCATGTCCTCTCGTAACATTCTCATCTCCAGGGAGAACAGGGTTAGCTTCTCCAATACCTCCTTACAATCGAACTGCTTCATCACAGTCAACATGATGCCGAACCTCCTTTGCAATCAGGGATGTCACATCCTTCCTGTGATACAGTGACCAGAACTGCCTACAGTACACTAGCTGAAATCTGTGCTTGAATTTATAAAGTTGGAGCATAATCTCCCAAATTCAGTGCCTCAACTGATGAAGAACCACGTTATCTTCCAGTGTTGCTACCTTCATGGATCTGTTCCTCAAGGTCCCACCATTCCTGGTGTGTGTCCTAGCCTCATTAGTGCATCTACTATTTTTTAGTCCATTCTGCCAATAGATCAATATCTTTCTGCAGCCTAAGACAATATCAAAAACTCCACAAATCCTTGTGTAATTCACATATTTAATGATTCTACCACCGACATCCAGGAGAGGGCCGACATTTACGTGCCCGGCGGCACCTAATTAATTAGCTTGTTTATTTTGGCTTTTTTCTTAAAGATGCATTGGGTGCGTTCCAGCTACCGCTGCACCCCTGCATTCTTTGCAGCAATGTATAGGTCCGCAGCCCGGAGGTTGGGGACCACTGATCTAAGTGGTTGCTGTTGGCTCCTAGAGGGATCAGAATCTCTGTTAGTATTTCTGGCTCTGTTCCACAAAAGTAAAAATGCAAAACATTACATCAAGATAAGCTTTTGACAAAACAATCAACTGATTAATTGCTTACTGTCACCGAGTTTGGATATGGCACAAGTGCGGAGTGAGAGACACTGAAGCAGGTCGATAGTTCACAGACTTTAATGCGAACACTGTTAAAGGGAAAAGAAAGCAATTAATGCCAGGCCAAACAAGGCCATTAACTAAAACTCTCAAATGGAAAATGAAGCTTACACTGCGGCTGAAAAGAATAACTTGGAATAAAATGAATACCGCTAGTCTTCACGGTCAGTTGACTCGAGAGTTCAATTTCTCAGGCAAGGCAGAATGCAGGCAGCAAAGCGTTGCTGTGTCCAAGTCTTGATAAATACTACGATGGAATGAATGGAGTTAAATACTATCACAATGAAATAATAATTAGCTGACATGTGTATATTCACAAGTGCAATTGCTGTATCTGCTGTGCTGCCCAATCTGTGGTGGTGACACTTACATCAATGTGCAAACATTCCTCTGAAGGCAATCTGTTAAATGTAAATTATTTTGGACTTTGAGCAATTTGAATAATTTTGACTTGATTACAAATAATTTTGAGGCATTTTAGGTGTGATACTACAAGTATCACCATTAATAAGGTACAGATGAATGTCTAAGGAAAATAATCCACTTCCCTGTATGTTTAGAATCAGAATCAGAATACTTTATTATCGCCAAGTATGTGGACACATACAGGGAATTTGATGCCGATTTCCCTGAGCTCTCGCTGTACAGAATCAAAAAGCAAACAAAACAATAGTGCAAATAATCGTGAACTATATACAATGAGGTATACCTGTGTTTGTACAGGTGGACCTGGTTTATAATAGACTAAAATTCAAGTGTTCATAAGACTGATGGCATACAGAAAGAAACTTCTTGTACCCATTTGTCCTGGCATACAGTGATCTAAAGCGCCTACCAGAAGGAAGGAGTTGGAACAGGTGATGACCAGGGTGTGATGGGTCTACAATGATGCTGCTTACTCGCTTCCTGACTCTAGATGCATACAAGTCCTGGATCGAGGGCAGCTTCACACCAATAATCCTTTCCGCAGCCCTGATGGTCCTTTGGAGTCTTCTTTGGTAGCTGATCCAAATCAGACAGTGATGGACAAACAGAGAACAGACTGGATTATTCCTGAATAGAATTGAATCAGCAGCTCCTGAGGCAGGTTGTACTTCCTGAATTGACATAAGAAATACAACCTCTGCCGAACCTTTTTGATAAGAGTGTCCACGTTGGGTGTCCACTTCAGGTCCTGGGAGATTGTGACACCCAGAAACCTGAAGGTCTCCACAGCAGACACAATACTGTTGAGTATTGGGGGGCTCCTCCTGACGTCCACTGTCATCTCCACAGTCTTGAGTGTATTTAGCTCCGGATTGTTCTGACCACACCAGAGGACCAGCCGTTCCACCACCCGTCTGTATGCAGACTCACCACCGTCTCGGATAAGGCCAATCACAGTTGTGTCATCTGTAAACTTCAGGAGTTTAACAGATGGATCCCGTGAGGTGCAGTCATTAGTGTAAAGGGAAAAGAGCAGTGGGGAGAGCACATATCCCTGGGGGGGGGGGCACTGGTACTGATTGTCCAGTTGCTAGAAATGATGCTCCCCAGCCTCACTTGCTGCACCCTGTCAGTCAGGAAGCTTGTGATCCACTGACAGATGGCAGAGGAGACAGTGAGCTGAGTGAGTTTGGAGTGGAGGATTTCTGGGACAATGGTGTTGAACGCCGAGCTGAAGTCAACAAACAGGACCCTTGCAGAAGTTCCTGCGTTGTCGAGGTGTTGTTGTATGTAATGCAGTCCCATGTTGACTGCATCATCCACTGACCTATTTGCCCGATAAGCAAACTGCAGGGGTCCAGCAGGGGGCCTGTGATGTCCTTCAGGTGAGCCAACACTAGTCTCTCAAAGGACTTTATGACCACCAATGTCAAGGCAACAGGCCTGTAGTCATTTAGTCCCTTGATAATGGGTTTCTTAGGGACTGGAATGATAATGGAGCGCTTGAAGCAATGAGGGACTTCACACAGCTCCAGTGATCAATTGAAGATCCGTGTGTGGATGGGGGCCAGGTGATCAGCGCAGGTCTTCAGGCAGGAGGGCGACACGCCATCTGGGCCTGGCGCTTTCGTAGTCTTCTGCCTCCGGAACAGCTGACTCACCTCCCTCTCACAGATCCTGAGTGCAGGTACAAGAGGGTTGAAGTGAAGGGGGGTAGGGGGAGCAGTTTTTGTAATGTGGGGTGAGAAAGCGGAAACTGAGATGTCGGGGTGATGGATGATGGGGGTTGCAGGTAGGTCTGTGTTTTGGCTGGGGGGAATGAAGGTGTCGAATCTACAATAAAATTTGTTCAGATCGTCAGGCAGTTGATGGTTCTCCACAGCCTGGGGGAATGGCTTCTTGTAGTTGGTGATCTCTTGGAGCCTCTTCCACACCGACACTGGGTCGTTGTCATTGTCTGAAAACCTGTTTTTCAGTTTTCCAATGTAGCGTTTCTTCGCTACCTTAATCTCCCTTGTCAGTGTGTTCCTGGCTCGTTTGTACAGAATCCTGTCCCCTCTTCTGTATGCCTCCTCCTTCCCCCGACAAAGCTGCCTGAGTTGTGATGTGAACCAGGGCTTGTTGTTGTTGAATGTGCAGAAGGTTTTTGTTGGAATGCACATGCTTTCACAAAAACTGATGTATGAGGTCACGATGTCAGATAGATCATGAAGATCTGTAGCTGCAGCCTCAAAGACACTCCAATCCGTGCAGTTGAAACAGGCCTGAAGTTCCAGCTTTGACTCGTTGGTCCATCTCCTGACTGTCCTGACAACAGGCTTAACCGATCTTAGTTTCTGCCTGTATGTCGGGAGAAGGTGAACCAGGCAGTGGTCGGAGAGTCCCAAGGCTGCCCGTGTAACAGAGCAATACGCATCCTTTATTGTCATGAAGCAGTCGTCTAGTATGTTAGTGTCCCTGGTGGGACACTTAATATGTTGTCTAAATTTTGGCAATTCGTGGCCAAGGTTTGCTCTGCTAAAATCACCAAAAACAATGAGCAAGGAGTCTGGATGTTTGTTCTCCACTTCAGTTATCTGGTCAGCCAGGTGTTGTAACGTCTCCCTGATGCAGGCCTGAGGTGGAATGTAGACACTGACCAGAATAAATGAGGAGAACTCCCGCGGTGAATAAAACGGTCTACAGTTTATACGAATTGTCTCTAGATGTGGACTGCACGATTTTCCTAACACCGTGACCTCCGTGCACCAACCTTCATTTATGTAGAAACAGATTCCACCTCCTCTCCCTTTCCCCGAGAGTCCCGCATCTCGGTCCGCTTGGAAGAGTTGGAATCCTGGAAGTTGTAGTGAGTTGTCCAGGATGTGCTCACCCAGCCAAGTTTCAGTAAAGCACAAAGTGGCGGATCTGGAAAACTCGCCGCAAGTTCAGCAGTAGTTCATCCATCTTGTAGCAGCAGTTCATCCATCTTGTTGAGAAGAGAACGGACACTTGCCAGGTGAATAAACGGGAGCGCAGAGCGAAATCCCCGCCGTCTCAGTTTAACGAGTGCGCTGGCTCGCTTCTCTCTATGGCGTCTCATGCACAGAGCAGTCAGAGCTGCTTTGTCAGGCAGCTGAATAACAAATACCACTGTTATAGAGTCAGTGACGGTTTTGTAAAGTGTAGAAGAAGGTTCTTTGGTTCATCCCTACCCAAGGTACCAAAATGTATTTTTCAGCTAATCCCGTCTTCCAGCATGTCACCAATATCCCTTTAAACTCTTGTCATCCAAAACCACGTCCACATTCAATATTCAAGAATGCTTAATGTCATTTCCTGTATGCAAGTATAAGGAAAATGAAATCATTGTTACTCTGGATCAATGCAGTACAAAAAATCTCAGAAGTTACAGAATGAATAATAATAATAATAGAGTGATTTTATGTCCACTAACTGACACTAGATTATACATAAAGTGACTGATGGAAAATAAATAAAGTTTTGACAGCTTTGCTCTCTACTGCCTCCTCAGAAAGTAGAGGTGTTGGTGAGCTTTCTTGACTATGTAGCATGTGCTCTGGGACCATGAGAGGTTGTCTGTGATCTGCACTCCCAGCACTTCAAAACTGCTTGCAGTTCGATGGCTCTGTTGAATGTGAGTGAGTGGTGTTACGTACCCCGTAACTGGGTTGCCAAACCAGCAGAAATGGACCACTTAGTTGGAGTCTGGATTACTGGAACTAAGAAAGTTTTATCAAAGAAATAAGCAACACAGTACTCTAATCAAAAGGATATAAATGCAACAGTTTAGCAATGATAAAACACACATGTACACAGAACTAGGATAATCGGATCAATCAAGCTCTATCGCAGTCTAGGGGTAAAATGATCAGTCATCAAGTGACACAGAGTTCAATTCAATTCAGTTCGCAGTAATTGCTGTTGTGTCGTTGGGGCGGGGAGAAGAGAGAGAACGAATGAATATGCAAAACGGATTCCACACAGACCTTCGATATTCCTTGCAGTTAGCTTTCGGGTGAGCCCTTTGTAATGTCTTCTGAGGTCACCGACTGTGACCCCTCCGTTCCAGATACGATCGTTCTTCTGCGGTGAACCCGGCACCCAGGCAAGGGTGGACACACACACCAGGTTCCTGCCGACCTGTACCTTTCTACCCTGTGCGTCTATGGCTGGTCCCGCGACCAGACCTCAAAAACTCCCACCAACTTGTGGGGGCACACTGCTTCCAGGGTCTCGTTACCTCGTGGAGTCATGTGTCTGTTGCCTTAGCGAACCTGTCCCTTTTTATCCCCCTGCTGGGGTATCGCCTGTCCATCAAACTTCAAACAGTTCAGGGTTCAAAGCCACTGGTCTCTGACAATACTCGGAACTGTGTTTCCTTTCGGTAATCTCTCTCGTCTCTCTCTTATTAGCACCTTGCATGTTCCCCCATTGTCCTCTTATCGGCATCAATCTTCTGATAACTGGTTCTTTTGTCACAGTGGTGTGAGATCTCCTGAAGTCGATACCATCTCTTTTGTCTTGTTGACATTAAGGAAGAGGCTATTTGCCTTGCACCAGGCCTTGAGCTCTTCCACTTCCTCTTTGCAGGCCATCTCATCATTGTTGGAGATGAGCTCATATACTTAAACAAAACACACAAAATCCTAGAGGAACTCAGCAAGTCAGGCACCATCTATGGAGAATAATACACTTCTTAAATGTTTCTGATGTATCTGTCTCATTCACTGGCAGCTGGTTCTGATGTACCTGCTCATCCACTGGCAGCTGGTTCTGATGTACCTGCTCATCCACTGGCAGCTGTATCTGAAGTCTCTGTCTCAGCCACTGGCAGTTGTTTCTGATGTATCTCTCTCAGCCACTGGCAGCTGTTTCTGATGTACCTGTTTCAGCCACTGGCAGCTGTTTCTGATGTACTTGTCTCAGCCAATGACAGATGGCTCAGCCACTGGCAGCAGTTTCTGATGTACCTGTCTCATCCACTGGCAGCTGTTTCTGATGTACCTGTCTTGGCCACTGGCAGCAGTTCCTGATGTACCTGTCTCAGCCACTGGCAGCAGTTCCTGATGTACCCGTCTCAGCCACTGGAAGCTGGTTCCATATATTTATCACTTATTATGTGAACAGGTTATGCCTCTGTTCTTACCAAACTTTTCACCTTTAACTATTTCCTATAGTTTTTGATTGCCCAACCTTGGGAAACAAAGAGCATTCACACTATCTATCTATGACCCTCATGATTTTATATACCTCTGTGTGATCACTACCTAGACTCCAATGTCCAAAGATAAAGGCTTAACTTGTCTAAACTCTCCCTATAACTCACCCCTTTGCATCTGGTAAAAATCCTTGTAAATGCAATTGAATCCTATCCTTCCTATAACAGGGTGAGCAAATGGAACACAATATCCCAAATGGAGTCTCAGCTATGTCATGTGAAACTGCAACATAACTTCTATCATTCACTACCCTGACTGTTGAGGCCCTGACTGTTGAGGCCCAGCATGGCAAAACCCGTGACTCTACTTTAGGGGAACTATATACTGCACTCCAAGGTCCTTTTGTCTACAACTGTACCAGGGCCCTTATGTTTAGTGTAAAAGTCCCACCAATTTATCCCTCTAAAAGGTAACGCTTTACCTGAATTAAATTCCATTTGCCATTCCTTAGCCTATATACCCAAGTGATCTGGGTCCTGCTAGAACCTCAGTAGTTTTCTTCATTGTCTATACTAAAGCCTATTCTAATGTCATTTGGAAACTTACTAAATGTTCCTTATACATTCTCACCCAAATTGTTAACATAGACGTCAAATAACAATGGGACCAGAACATAACTAGTCACAGACCTGCAGTCTGAGAAATATCCTTTCATCCTCAGTTTCCTGCCGTTCAGCCTATTTTGTGTCCAGTTTGATAGCTCTCTTTGAATGCAATTCAGCCTAACCTTGCAGAGCAGTCTGTCAGAACCTTATCAAAATCCTTACTGGAATCTATATAAACTACCAATCCCCACTTCCCTCAACCTTCATTGTCAATTCATCAAAAATCAAACAGATTAGAGTTCCTAGTGTATATTCCAGAGTACTGGAATACAGAAAATATTAATTTCAACAGTAACCAGCTTTCAGATCTGAATGTGAATTTAAAATGCAGCTCAGAACAATGGTCTTCCTGGAGCTGCAGACTGGAGTCGATTGCAAATCAGGAAACCCTCCATTTACCTGAGATACACATAAAAGTTGCTGGTGAACGCAGCAGGCCAGGCAGCATCTCTAGGAAGAGGTGCAGTCGACGTTTCAGGCTGAGACCCTTCGTCAGGACTAACTGAAGGAAGAGTGAGTAAGGGATTTGAAAGTTGGAGGGGGAGGGGGAGATCCAAAATGATAGGAGAAGACAGAAGGGGGAGGGATGGAGCCAAGAGCTGGACCGGTGATAGGCAAAAGGGATAAGAGAGGATCATGGGACAGGAGGTCCGGGAAGAAAGACAAGGCGGGGGGGGGGGACCCAGAAGATGGGCAAGGGGTATATTCAGAGGGACAGAGGGAGAAAAAGGAGAGTGAGAGAAAGAATGTGTGCATAAAAATAAATAACAGATGGGGTACGAGGGGGAGGTGGGGCATTAGCGGAAGTTAGAGAAGTCGATGTTCATGCCATCAGGTTGGAGGCTACCCAGACAGAATATAAGGTGTTGTTCCTCCAACCTGAGTGTGGCTTCATCTTTACAGTAGAGGAGGCCGTGGATAGACATGTCAGAATGGGAATGGGATGTGGAATTAAAATGTGTGACCACTGGGAGATCCTGCTTCCTCTGGCGGACAGAGCGTAGATGTTCAGCAAAGCGGTCTCCCAGTCTGCGTCGGGTCTCGCCAATATATAAAAGGCCACATCGGGAGCACCGGACGCAATATATCACCCCAGCCGACTCACAGGTGAAGTGTTGCCTCACCTGGAAGGACTGTTTGGGGCCCTGAATGGTGGTAAGGGAGGAAGTGTAAGGGCATGTGTAGCACTTGTTTTGCTTAAACGGATAAGTGCCAGGAGGGAGATCAGTGGAGGGATGGGGGGGACGAATGGACAAGGGAGTTGCGTAGGGAGCGATCCCTGCGGAATGCAGAGGGGGGGGAGGGAAAGGTGTACTTAGAGGTGGGATCCCGTTGGAGGTGGCGGAAGTTACGGAGAATAATATGTTGGACCCGGAGGCTGGTGGGGTGGTAGATGAGGACCAGGGTAACCCTATTCCTAGTGGGGTGGCGGGAGGATGGAGTGAGAGCAGATGTATGTGAAATGGGGGAGATGCGTTTAAGAGCAGAGTTGATAGTGGAGGAAGGGAAGCCCCTTTCTTTAAAAAAAGAAGACATCTCCCTCGTACTAGAATGAAAAGCCTCATCCTGAGAGCAGATGCAGCGGAGACGGAGGAATTGCGAGAAGGGGATGGCGTTTTTGCAAGAGACAGGGTGAGAAGAGGAATAGTCCAGATAGCTGTGAGAGTCAGTAGGCTTATAGTAGACATCAGTGGATAAGCTGTCTCCAGAGACAGAAAGATCTAGAAAGGGGAGGGATGTGTCAGAAATCGACCAGGTAAACTTGAGGGCAGGGTGAAAGTTGGAGGCAAAGTTAATAAAGTCAACGAGCTCTGCATGCGTGCAGGAAGCAGCGCCAATGCAGTCGTCGATGTAGCGAAGGAAAAATGGGGGACAGATACCAGAACAGGCATGGAACATAGATTGTTCCACAAAGCCAACAAAAAGGCAGGCATAGCTAGGACCCATACGGGTGCCCATAGCTACACCTTTAGTTTGGAGGAAGTGGGAGGAGCCAAAGGAGAAATTATTAAGAGTAAGGACTAATTCCGCTAGACGGAGCAGAGTGGTGGTAGAGGAGAACTGATTAGGTCTGGAATCCAAAAAGAAGCGTAGAGCTTTGAGACCTTCCTGATGGGGGATGGAAGTACATAGGGACTGGGGTTCCCCTGGTCCTCACCTACCACCCCATCAGCCTCCGGGTCCAACATATTATCCTCCGTAACTTCCGCCACCTCCCACGGGATCCCACCACTAAGCACACATCTTTCACTCCCCCCCTCTCTCTGCATTCCGCAGGGATCGCTCCCTATGCAACTCCCTTGTCTATTCGTCCCCCCCATCCCTCCCCACTGATCTCCCTCCTGGCACTTATCCGTGTAAGCAGAACAAGTGCTACACATGCCCTTACACTTCCTCCCTTACCACCATTCAGGGCCCCAAACAGTCCTTCCAGGTGAGGCAACACTTCACCTGTGAGTCGGCTGGGGTGATATACTGCGTCCGGTGCTCCCGATGTGGCCTTTTATATATTGGCGAGACCCGATGCAGACTGGGAGACCGCTTTGCTGAACATCTACGTCCGCCAGAGGAAGCAGGATCTCCCAGCAGCCACACATTTTAACTCCACATCCCATTCCCATTCTGACATGTCTATCCACGGCCTCCTCTACTGTAAAGATGAAGCCACACTCAGGTTGGAGGAACAACACCTTATATTCCGTCTGGGTAGCCTCCAACCTGATGGCATGAACATCGACTTCTCTAACTTCCGCTAATGCCCCACCTCCCCCTCGTACCCCATCTGTTATTTATTTTTATACACACATTCTTTCTCTCACTCTCCTTTTTCTCCCTCTGTCCCTCTGAATATACCCCTTGCCCATCCTCTGGGTCCCCCCCCCCGCCTTGTCTTTCTTCCCGGACCTCCTGTCCCATGATCCTCTCTTATCCCTTTTGCCTATCACCTGTCCAGCTCTTGGCTCCATCCCTCCCCCTCCTGTCTTCTCCTATCATTTTGGATCTCCCCCTCCCCCTCCAACTTTCAAATCTCTTACTCACTCTTCCTTCAGTTAGTCCTGACGAAGGGTCTCGGCCTGAAACGTCGACTGCACCTCTTCCTAGAGATGCTGCCTGGCCTGCTGCGTTCACTAGCAACTTTTATGTGTGTTGCTTGAATTTCCAGCATTTGTAGAATTCCTGTTGTTTGCGTTTAAATTTACGTGCGATGTCTGCATATACACGAAGACAACTCAGAACAATAGACTTACATTGTCTAAATTGTTTGCATGGGGTAAATTACTTGACCTGTCTGTGTACTCAGAGACAGTAACGATTAACATTTTGGATGTCTGGAGTGTTGATGTGAAGACATAGTTGTTTGAAAATTACATTCAATTCAAATGAAGTATTATGAATGCGTTGTAAATATAGAAACTGTCCTGCTGGTACCTGTGTTCTTTAGCATATAAAAATGTGATGCATGTTGGGTCAGGGAGCCTTTCTCCAGAGTGACTGCAAAGGCAGTCAGCTTGAGTGTACTGAATAAAGCAGGAATAAGGCAGGAGCTGGATGCTGATTGTGGATGATCAGCCATGATCACAGTGAATGGTGGTGCTGGCTCGAAGAGCCGAATGGCGTACTCCTGCACCTATTGTCTATTGTCTATTGTCTTAAAGACGCCTATATCATCAACTTCAGTGTCCCTCCGGTGCCTTCGATCAGTCACAGCAAGAGTCATAGCGAACTGCAGCACAGAAACAGCCCTTCTGCCCATCCAGATCAGGCCAAACTATTTTCTGCCTAGTGGAACAGACCTACAAATGGATCATAGACCCCCACGCCCCTCCCATTCATGTATCTATACAAACATCTCTTAAATGTTGAAATTGACCCCACATCCATCATGTCCACACTCTCAAAGATCCCCCTCTGTTCTTCTTAAATATTTCACCTTTCACCGTTTACCTATGACCTCCAGTTGTAGTTTCACCAAACTTAGTTGAAAACGCCTGCTTTGATTTACCCTACCTATTCCAGGAGGAAACCCACGTACACACAGGAAGGACTGTTTTTCCACACAAAAAGTGGTGGGTGTGTGGAATGCACTGCCGGTGATGGTGGTGGAAACGGATACAATAGGGTCTTTTTAGAGACTTTTCGATGGGTACATGGAGCTCAGAAAAATAGAGGGCTATGCAGTAGGGAAATTCTAGGCAGTTTCAAGAGTAGGTTACATGATCAGCACAATGATGTGGGCCAAAGGGCCTGTAATGTGCTGTAGATTTCTGTGTCTATGCTCTACAAATGTGCAAACCTGCTTACAGAGTATGCTGGAATTGAACTTGAAACTCTGATGCCCCAAACTGTAACAGTGTTGTAACTATTACGTTACCATGGCACGCCATATGTGGGTCTCTGATCCTCTACTAGATCCACTAGTGTATGATCATAGAGATGGTTCCTTGTGAAATGAAGCAACTGAGCGCTTTGGAACCGCCAGCCTAACATCTCTCTGTCAAGTTTGGTTTGACAATACTCCTGTAAATCTCTCAATTGTTTTGCCACTTTAAAGCCGCTATATTGACACAAATTGCTTCTGGTGCCACTGGGGAATCTTTTTGGCTGATGAGAGATTTGGCGCCATTACTCAGCTGCTCTACATAAGTCTGGAAGATATTTAAAGTTGCAGTACTACTGAAAAGCTGTTACTTGGCTGCAGCAAAACCCTTCCTTTACTAGTTGCAAGGGTATTGGGAAAGATAGGAATGTTGCTGTGATTACCTGTGAATGTTTATTAAGAAGAAAAACAACGTTTGTTCAATGTGGTGGGGGAACCAGTTTGCATGGGCAATCCATGATAGAAATCATGCCAAAGAGAAAACACAGGAAAATTTACAGCATGAAGAATTCTGATTAAACACAGATCTCTCCTACAATGTTCAGACCACTGTCAAGAAGTGTTCAGAACACTAAAGTAGGAGTAACCATTCAGAGGATCACAGCTGACCTTTCACCCCAGCACCTCTTTACTGCGCTAACCTCATGTTTTAACACTCTCTGTTTTGAATGTACGTGGTGACCTTAACCTCCACAGCCTTCTTCACAGCAACTTCCAAAGACTCACCATCCTCTGGATGAAGAAAATGTTGCTGTTCTCCAGTCTGAATGGTCAATCTCTGAACTCTTACCCAAGCCTCCGCCAGCACAGCCAGGGTCACATCGTTTCTGCATCAACCCCATCAAAATCTTGAAGAATTTTGTATGTTTCAATAGAATTGTCTCAAAGCAGGACTGATTACGACTTCAAACAATGATGCAGCTCAATCATTTCTAAATTACCTCCTCTGTTTTGGACTGAACTGTGAAGAAGGCAGTAGCAATAAAGCACATCTTTTCACGTAACAATGCACACAAAATGCTGAAGCAGCTCAGCAGGCCAGGAGTATCTATGGAAAAGAGTACAGTCGACGTTTCAGACCGGGACCTTTCATCATCAAAAGATGAGAAGTCAGGGTAAGAAGGTGGGGAGGGGGGAGGGAAGGAAGAAGTACAAGGTAGAAGGTAATGGGTGAAGCTGGGAGATGGGGAGGGGTGAAGTAAAGAGCTGGGAAGTCGATTGGTGAAAAAGGTAACAGGCTGGAGAAAAGGGAATCGGATAGAAGAGGACAGAAGGCCATGGAAAAAAGGGAAGGGGAGGAGCACCAGAGGGAGGTGATGGACAGGAAAGGATATAAGGTGAGAGGGGAACAGGAATGGAGAATGGCAAAGGGACGGGGCAATTACCAGAAGTTTGAGAATTCGATGTTCGTATCATCAGGTTGGAGGCCCGGCACAGGTTAGGAGACCGCCTGTCCGAGCACTGCGGTCCGTCCACAAGATAAGGTGGATCTGCTGGTGGCCACCCATTTTCATTCTACTTCTCATTCCCATTCAGACATGTCAGTCTATGGCCTCCTCCACTGATGCAATGAGGCCACACTCAGGTTGAAGGAGCAACACCTTATATTCCGCCCATGTTGTTCAGACTTCCAGCATCTGCAGATTTGCCCTTGTTGTCATTGGATATAGACATAGAATAGTACAGCACAGTACAGGCCCTTCAGCCCACAATGTTGTGCTGACCCTCAAACACTGCCTCCCATATAAGCCCCCACCTTAGATTCCTCCATATACCTGTCTAGTAGTCTCTGAAACTTCACTAGTGTATCTACCTCCACCACTGACTCAGGCAGTGCATTCCACGCACCAACCACTCTCTGAGTATAAAACCTTACTCTAATATCCCCCTTGAACTTCCCACCCCTTACCTTAAAGCCATGTCCTCTTGTATTGAGCAGTGGTGCCCTGGGGAAGAGGCACTGGCTATCCACTCTATCTATTCCTCTTATTATCTTGTGCACCTCTATCATGTCTCCTCTCATCCTCCTTCTCTCCAAAGAGTAAAGCCCTAGCTCCCTTAATCTCTGATCATAATGCATACTTTCTAAACCAGGCAGCATCCTGGTAAATCTCCTCTGTACCCTTTCCAATGCTTCCACATCCTTCCTATAGTGAGGTGACCAGAACTGGACACAGTACTCCAAGTGTGGCCTAACCAGAGTTTTATAGCGCTGCATCATTACATCGCAACTCTTAAACTCTATCCCTTGACTTATGAAAGCTAACACCCCATAAGCTTTCTTAACTACCCTATACACCTGTGAGGCAACTTTCAGGGATCTGTGGACATGTACCCCGAGATCCCTCTGCTCCTCCACACTACCAAGTATCCTGCCATTTACTTTGTACTCTGCCTTGGAGTTTGTCCTTCCAAAGTGTACCACCTCACACTTCTTCGGGTTGAACTCCATCTGCCACTTCTCAGCCCACTTCTGCATCCTATCAATGTCTCTCTGCAATTTTCGACAATCCTCTACACTATCTACAACACCACCAACCTTTGTGTCGTCTGCAAACTTGCCAACCCACCCTTCTACCCCTACATCCAGGTTGTTAATAAAAATCACGAAAAGTAGAGGTCCCACAACGGATTCTTGTGGGACACCACTAGTCACAACCTTCCAAACTGAATGTACTCCCTCCACCACCACCCTCTGCCTTCTGCAGGCAAGCCAATTCTGAATCCACTTGGCCAAACTTCCCTAGATCCCATGCCTTCTGACTGTCTGAATAAGCCTACCGTGTGGAATCTTCACAAATGCCTTACTAAAATCCATGTAGATCACATCCACTGCACTACCCTCATCTATATGCCTGGTCACCTCCTCAAAGAACTCTATCAGGCTTGTGAGACACGATCTGCCCTTCACAAAGCCATGCTGACTGTCCCTGATCAGACCATGATTCTCTGAATGCCCATAGATCCTATTTCTAAGAATTCTTTCCAACAGCTTTCCCACCACAGATGTAAAGCTCACTGATCTATAGTTACCTGGACTATCCCTACTACTTTTTTTGAACAAGGGGACAACATTCGCCTCCCTCCAATCCTCCGGTACCATTCCCGTAGACAACGAGGACATAAAGATCCTAGCCAGAGGCTCAGCAATCTCTTCCCTCACCTCGTGGAGCAGCCTGGGGAATATTGCGTCAGTCCCCGGGGACTTATCTGTCCTAATGTATTTTAATAACTCCAACACCTCCTCTCCCTTAATATCAACATGCTCCAGAACATCAACCTCACTCATATTGTCCTCACCATCATCAAGTTCCCTCTCATTGGTGAATACCAAAGAGAAATATTCATTGAGCACCTCGCTCACTTCCACAGCCTCCAGGTACATCTTTCCACCTTTATCTCTAATCCGTCCTACCTTCACTCCTATCATCCTTTTCTTCTTCACATAATTGAAGAATGCCTTGGGGTTTTCCTTTGCCCTACTCGCCAAGGCCTTCTCCTGCCCCTTTCTTGCTCTTCTCAGCCACTTCTTAAGCTCCTTTCTTGCTACCCTATATTCCTCAATAGACCCATCTGATCCTTGCTTCCTAAAACTCAGGTATGCTGCCTTCTTCCACCTGACTAGATTTTCCATCTCACTTGTCACCCATGGTTCCTTCACCCTACCATTCTTTATCTTCTTCACTGGGACAAATTTATCCCTAACATCCTGCAAGAGATCACTAAACATCGACCACATGTCCATAGTACATTTCCCTGCAAAAACATCTTTCCAGTTCACACCCGCAAGTTCTAGCCTTATAGCCTCATAAATTGCCCTTCCCCAATTAAAAATTTTCCTGTCCTCTCTGATTCTATCCTATTCCGTGATAATGCTAAAGGCCAGGGAGCGGTGGTCACTGTCCCCCAGATGCTCACCCACTGAGAGATCTGTGACAGGAATCCGTCCTGGACACACTTAACAAACTCTGCCCCATCTAAACTCTTGGAACTAATCAGGTGCCAATCAACATTAGGGAAGTTAAAGTCACCCATGATAACAACCCTGTTATTTTTGCACCTTTCCAAAATCTGCCTCCCAGTCTGATCCTCGGTATCTCTGCTGCTACCAGGGGGCCTATAGAATACTTCCAATAGCTCCTTTCCTGTTCCTGAATTCCACCCATACTGACTCAAAAGAGAATCCTGCTACATTACCCGCCCTTTCTGTAGCTGTAATAGTATCTCTGACCAGTAATGCCACCCCTCCTTCCCTTTTTCCCCTCTCTCTATTTAGTACTTGAATGCTTGTTTAGTTACGACTACCCAGAGGTTGAAGACTGCTCAGCTAAGAAATCAACAAAATCAATAGCATTTAGCAGAATGAGTGCTAACTGGCAGCTTAACTCACCAACATGGTCACTAAACTGGTTAACAGATCACTTGTTGTATATTTAACTACTCTGTCATTGAAATGTTCATCTTAGTGGGTGAGCTAATTCCACCGCTTTAATTGAATTTCCCTCATTAAAAATTGTGGCATAATTTTTTAACAAATTGTTAACAAGGTTTCTTTGGAACCCCAACAATTCCATCAAAAGACAGAATAGAGAAGTTCCTTGTTTCAAATTACCCATCAGTACTCGTTTATTTGTTATCACCTGATTGTTGTTCCACAATAGTAAACATTTCTCATAGTATTTAAAACCAAAGGCTGTTTGTGCTTTAACATGAAGAATGAAAATTTGTATAAAGGATTGGTTTTGTATTATATTACCTAACTCTATTCAATTTTAGTTCTAATCTTATAAGGCTATAAATATAGTTGGAGTTGGTATTGTAATTGGTTTATTATTGGTATATTGTTATTCACATGTACCAAGATACAGTGAAAAGCTTGTCCTGCGTACTCTTCATCCAGATTAAATCGTTACGCATTGCATTGAGGTAGAACAAGGTAAAATAGAAAGAGAATAAAGTATAACAGAAAGAGAGAAAGTGCAGTGCAGGTAAGCAAAAAGGTGTGAGATCAAAACGAGGTCAATTATGAAGGCGTGTTCGTTTTATGAGTCAGAGAATGAGAATGCTACAGCGCAGAAACAGGCTACTCATCCCATCCAGTCCACACCAAACTATTAATTTGCCATTTCACATCGACCTGCACCTGGGCCACTTCCCTCCGTACCCCTCCCATCCAGGTACTTTTCCAGATTTCTCTTAAATGTCACAATCAAACCTGCATCTAGCACTTGCACTGGCAAGTCATTCCACACTCTCACCACTCTCTGAACGAAATTCTCTGTCACGCTCCCCATAAATACATCACCTTTCACCCTTAACCCATAAGACATTATGAGCAGAAGACAAAGGAGCAGAATTATGCCATGTGACCCATTGAGTCTGTTCCCCCATTCCATCACGTCTGGTTGCACCCGAACCCGAGGGGGACCAATATCCTTGTGAGCAGGTTTGCTACAGTTGTTCGGGAGGGTTTAAACTAATTTGGTGGGGGGGTGGGGTGGGAACCAGAGTGATAGTTCTGAGGGTGGGGTAATTGGTTTTCAGACAGAGGCAGAGTGTAGTGAGACTGCGAGCAAGAAGAGGCTGATCGTGGAGCAAAATCGCAGTCAAAAGGCTGAGTTGCAATGTAAAAGGTGGACAAAACCAAAAAGGGTGATGGATACAGGACTGAAGGTGTAATATTTAAATACACAGAGTACACAAACTAAGGTAAATGAACTTGTAGCACAGTTGCAGATTGGCATGTATCAGATTGTGGGCATTATTGAATGATGGCTGTAGAAAGATTAAAGCTAAGGGCTTAACATCCAAGAACACATATTGCATCGAAAGGAAAGACAGGTAGGCAGAAGGGGTGGCATGGTTCTATTGATAAAGTATGGAATCAAATCATTAGAGACAGGTTGCACTGGATTGGATGGTGCAGAATCGTTGTGGGTAGAACTAAGAAACTGCATATGTAAAAAGACCCTGATATATACAACTCTGAAATTCTTCCTCTCCAGATATCCATGAAACCAGGAAAGGTAAGCTAGCCAATAATATTAATAAGGATATCAAAAGTTTCTTCAGAAACATGAAGTGTAAAAGGGAGGTGACAGTAGATATTGGACCGCTGGAAAACAATGCTGGAGAGGTTGTAACGCGAGTCAAGGAAACAGCGGACGAACTGAAAACATTAGCAATATGTCAGAAGTTTGAGATGGTCAGGGATTATTTTTTCATATACATATTATTGACTTAATTTAAAAGTTTTTAGATAATATTGAAGTTTGGAAATGTTGCAAATAATGTGGAAGGTTAAACTCTTCTCGGGTTTCCAACCGGTATAGGTATCGATTTTAACCAACACTTCAAAGACAAACTCTTGCATCTTCATCAGGGATGATATCTGGGCACATCTAGTCCAGCTGGCATTTACAGGTTTCTCTGTGAATGAGGAGCATTCTATATCGGCCAGACAGGATGCACAGTGGAAACGGGCATCAAGGAGAACAGGAAGTGTATCCATTTGGGTTACCTAGGGAAATTGTTGGTGGAAATTGGCATTCGCAATGGCCATAGGATTGACTTTGATGGCACAAAACTACTGTGCTGCTCCAATGGCTTTTGGGACCACCTGGTGAAGGAAGCCATTGAAATAAAGCTAGAGAAAAAGGATTTTAACAAAGACGTAGGTCTTGCTCTAAATAAGAACTGGAGCTTGAATGTAAACAAAGTGGGAGAGCAGAAACCTGATTGGATGAGGACGAACCAATCAGGAGGGACAGACGACTGGGGTATAAATACCAGTGGACTAGACCTTCCCAGGCATTACCCCTGATGAAGATGGCAGAGTTTGTCATTGAAATGTCAGCTAAAATCATTACCTCCACCCAGATGGAAACCCAAGAAGAGTTTATTCATCATGTCTGCCGAGAAAGCACTGGCTCCTTTTTCAATGTGGAAGGCAGTGATAGATTTTTGGAGGACATGGTTTGCCTGGTATGACAAAGCAGCAATCAGTGGATGAAATTGAAGACAAAGAAGTGTAAATTGAAAGATAAGAACAGGCAATTTGAACAATCTTCAAGGGATTAAAGGAAGATAGGATTTTGTGGGGGTTCAGTATGCATGGGAAGAATGTTTGAGGAGGAGATTAAAAAGACATGGGGATCCTTTGCAAAGAAAAACTGGCACAGAATATAAAATCAAAGAGACAACACAAGTACTTCATAAAATACTGGTTAATATCCAACAAGAATATTGTGGCCTCTTCTGGATATCACATTTAATAATAAGGTCTTGGAGAAGGTATACCAGAGATTCATTAAAATAGTAAACAACATGAAGAAATCTATATATGCTGAAAGATTAGGCAAAAAAACATTAAAGGGACATTTGATAAATGTATTTAAAATCAAAAATCATAAAATCATAAATATATTCATCGTAAATACTGTGCTCAGTTCTGGTCATCTCACTACAGGAAGGACATGGAAACTATAGAAAAGGTGCAGAGGAGATGTGCAAGGATGTTGCCTGGATTGGGGAGCATGCCTTAAGAGAAGAAGTTGAGTGAACTTGGCCTTTTCTCCTTGGAGTGACGGAGGAAGAGAAGTGACCTGATGGAAGTGTTAAGATGATGAGAGGCATTGATCATGTGGATACGACATAGAACATAGAATAGCACAGCACAGTACAGGCCCTTTGGCCCACATTGTTGTTCCAACCCTCAAACCCTGCCTCCCATATAACCCCCCATCTTAAATTCCTCCATTTACCTGTTTAGTAGTCTCTTATATGTCACTAGTGTATCTGCCTCCACCACTGACTCAAGGCAGTGTAGTCCACGCACCAACCACACTCTGAGTAAAAAACCTTCCTTTCATATCCCCTTGAACTTCCCACCCCTTACCTTAAAGCCAGGTCCTCTTATATTGAGCAGTGGTGCCCTGGGGAAGAGGCGCTGGTTATCCACTCTATCTATTCCTCTTAATATCTTGTATACCTCTATCATTTCTCCTCTCATCCTCCTTCTCTCCAAAGTGTAAAGCCCTAGCTCCCTTAATCTCTGATCATAATGCATACTCTCTAAACCAGGCAGCATCCTGGTAAATCTCCTCTGTACCCTTTCCAATGCTTCCACATCCTTCCTATAGTGAGGTGACCAGAACTGGACACAGTACTCCAAGTGTGGCCTAACCAGAGTTTTATAGAGATGCATCATTACCTCGTGACTCTTAAACTTTATCCCTCGACTTATGAAAGCTAACACCCCATAAGCATTCTTAACTACCCTATCTACCTGTGAGGCAACTTTCAGGGATCTGTGGACATGTACCCCCAGATCCCTCTGCTCCTCCACACTACCAAGTATCCTGCCATTTACTTTGTACTCTGCCTTGGAGTTTGTCCTTCCAAAGTGTACCACCTCACACTTCTTCGGGTTGAACTCCATCAGCCACTTCTCAGCCCACTTCTGCATCCTATCAATGTCTCTCTGCAATCTTTGACAATCCTCTACACTATCTACAACACCACCAACCTTTGTGTCATCTGCAAACTTGCCAACCCACCCTTCTACCCCCACATCCAGGTCGCTAATAAAAATCATGAAAAGTAGAGGTCCCAGAACAGATCCTTGTGGACACCACTAGTCACAATCGTCCAATCTGAATGTACTCCCTCCACCACCACCCTCTGCCTTCTGCAGGCAAGCCAATTCTGAATCCACCTGGCCAAACTTCCCTGGATCTCATGCCTTCTAACTTTCTGAATAAGCCTACTGTGTGAAACCTTGTCAAGTGCCTTATTAAATCCATATAGATCACATCCACTGCACTACCCTCATCTATATGCCTGGTCACCTCCTCAAAGAACTCTATCAGGCTTGTTAGACACGATCTGCCCTTCACAAAGCCATGCTGACTGTTCCTGATCAGACCATGATTCTCTAAATGCCTATAGATCCTATCTCTAAGAATCTTTTCCAAGAGCTTTCCCACCACAGATGTAAGGCTCACTGGTCTATAATTACCCGGACTATCCCTACTGCCTTTTTTGAACAAGGGAACAACATTCGCCTCCCTCCAATCCTCCGGTACCATTCCCGTGGACAACGAGGACATAAAGATCCTAGCCAGAGGCTCAGCAAACTCTTCTCTCGCCTCGAGGAGCAGCCTGGGGAATATTCTGTCAGGCCACGGGGACTTACCTGTCCTAATGTATCTTAACAACTTCAACACCTCCTCTCCCTTAATATCAACATGCTGCAGAACATCAACCTCACTCATATTGTCCTCACCATCATCAAGTTCCCTCTCATTGGTGAATATCGAAGAGAAGTATTCATTGAGGACCTCACTCACTTCCACAGCCTCCAGGCACATCTTCCCACCTTTATCTCTAATCGGTCCTACCTTCACTCCTGTCATCCTTTTTTTCTTCACATAATTGAAGAATGCCTTGGGGTTTTCCTTTACCCTACTCACCAAGGCCTTCTCATGCCCCCTTCTTGCTCTTCTCAGCCCCTTCTTAAGCTCCTTTCTTGCTTCCCTATATTCCTCAATAGACCCATCTGATCCTTGCTTCCTAAATATCACGTATGCTACCTTCTTCCACCTGACTAGATTTTCCACCTCACTTGTCACCCATGGTTCCTTCACCCTACCATTCTTTATCTTCCTCACCGGGACAAATTTATCCCTAACATCCTGCAAGAGATCTCTAAACACCGACCACATGTCCATAGTACATTTCCCCGCAAAAACATCATCCCAAGGCACACCCGCAAGTTCTAGCCTTATAGCCTCATAGTTTGCCTTTCTCCAATTAAAAATTTTCCTGTCCTCTTTGATTCTATCCTTTTCCATGATAATTATAAAGGCCAGGGAGCGGTGGTCATTGTCCCCCAGATGCTCACCCACTGAGAGATCTGTGATCTGATCCGGTTCATTACCTAGTACTAGATCTAGTATGGCATTCCCCCTGGTCGGCCTGTCCACATACTGTGACAGGAATCCATCCTGGACATACTTAACAAATTCTGCCCCATCTAAACCCTTGGAACTAATCAGGTGCCAATCAATATTAGGGAAGTTAAAGTCACCCATGATAACAACCCTGTTATTTTTGCACCTTTCCAAAATCTGCCTCCCAATCTGCTCCTCTGTATCTCTGCTGCTACCAGGGGGCCTATAGAATACCCCCAGTAGAGTAACTGCTCCCTTCCTGTTCCTGACTTCCACCCATATTGACTCAAAAGAGGATCCTGCTACATTACCCGCCCTTTCTGTAGCTGTAATAGTATCCCTGACCAGTAATGCTACCCCTCCTCCCCTTTTTCCACCCTCTCTATCCCTTTTAAAGCACTGAAATCCAGGAATATTGAGAATCCATTCCTGCTCTGGTGCCAGCCAAGTCTCTGTAATTGCCACGACATCATAATTCCATGTATGTATCCAAGCTCTCAGTTCATCACCGTTGTTCCTGATGTTTCTTGCATTGAGGTACACACATTTCAGCCCTTCTACCTTACTGTCTTTACACCGTTTATTCTGCTTCTCTTTCCTCAAAGCCTCTTTGTACGTTAGATCTGGCTTTACTCCATGCACTTCTTTCACTGCTCTATCGCTCTGGGTCCCATCCCCCTCGCAAATTAGTTTAAACCCTCCCGAACCATGCTAGCAAACCTATCTGCAAGGATATTGCTCCCCCTCGAGTTCAGGTGCAACCCATCCGATCTGCACAGGTCCTACCTTCCCCAGAAGAGATCCCAATGATCTAAAATTCTAAAACCCTGCTCCCTGCACCAACTCCTCAGCCACGCATTCAACTGCCATCTCCTCCAATTCTTACCATCTCTGTCACGTAGCACTGGCAGCAATCCTGAGAACGTTACCCTTGAGGTCCTGTTCTTCAGCCTTCTGCCTAATTCCCGAAACTCACACTTCAGGACCTCATCCCTCTTCCTGCCCATGTCGTTGGTCCCAACATGTATTACGACTTCTGGTTGCTTTCCCTCTCGTACCAGGATGTCGTGCACCCAGTCAGAGACATCCCGGACCCTGGCACTCGGGAGGCAACAAACCATGCAGGTGTCCTCCTCACGTCCACAAAATCTCCTGTCTGCTCCCCTGACTATAGAGTCTTTTTCAATCTTTTTCATAATCATCTACACACTGAATTAGCCTAGGTTATCTTTTGAAAGATTTAAAAAGCACTAGACTCAAAGATATGAATAATATGCAGCAAATCCTTTACTGGAAATTATAGAACTGTTGATTTGGAATTTGATCAAGTAATGCATGGGTCATTGTAACAATTTTTTTGAGCTCTATTTGCAATAAATGGCAGAAAATTGCAAGCTCCTGCAGGCAGTGTTAGCAACAGACACAGATCTATAGTGGCAGCCTGAGGTTCTGCAGCTGAACTGTCAAATGCACAGTATACAGTCATTTTAGCTTTGGATGTAGAAAAGTTGACATCAAATCAACAAGTTATTGATCCCAACACTGACAAAAGCAAATTATGGGCATTGACCATAATGAATGTAAAAGAAAAGAATAAACAGTTTCTAGAATGTTCCAGTCTTCTCTGGCTTACCCAGTAACTTCCACACCAACTATAGTTTGGGGAGCTGAGTAAGAGGGAGTTGAAGTTCCAGAATGGAAACTTGAGCAGAAAATCAAGACAGAAGCCAATACAACACAAATGGGTTTCTGTACTGCTGATTTTATCTTGCAAAGGGATTGCTGTACTGCTGATTTCACCTGACAAAGGGATTGCTGTACTACTGATTACATCTTGCAAAGGGATTTCTGTACTGCTGATTGTATCTCGCAAACCGATTGCTGTACTGCTGATTTTATCTTGCAAAGGGATTTCTGTACTGCTGATTTTATCTTGCAAACGGATTGCTGTACTGCTGATTTTATCTTGCAAAGGGATTGCTGTACTGCTGATTACAAAGGGATTGCAGTACTGCAGTTGTGACATCGTTAAAGCTTTCTATTCTGTTTGCAGGTCTATTTTCATACCCAGGAGAGAACATGTTATAGTCACTCTCAAGTTCCTAGTCAAATTTCTATTGAAAAACAGAGGAATAGGTATTGAAACTAAGACTAACTATTCACCGCTGGCTCACTTATTTTTTCTCCACTCATTAGCCCAAGCATTCGCAGGTGCTAGGCTCCGTGATGTGTCAGAGAGTCTGCAGGGTATTCTCAAGGGGAAGGGGAGCAGCCAGAGGTTGGAGTGTATAGTGGCACCAATGACATAGGCAGAAAAGGTGAAGAGGTTCTACACAGTGAGTATATATTAGGAAAGAGGCTGAAGGAAAGGGTCTCCGAGGTAGTAATTTCCGAATTACCTCCTATGCCACAGGCGAGTGCAGCTAGGAATGGGGTGATAGCATGGATCACCTCAGGGGCTGCAGAGATGGTTTGGGAAGGACAGGGTTTCAAGTTCTTGGATCATTGGAACCTTTTCTGGGGAAGGGGTGACATGTACAAGAGGGATGGTTTTTCACCTGAACTGGAGGGGAACCAATAACCTGGCAGGGAGGTTTGCAGATGCTACTTGGGAAAGTTTAAACTAGTTTTGATGGGGGCTGGGAACTGGAGCCCCAGGTCAGTAAGGGAAGGATCAGACCAGAGAGGAGATGTCAGGAAAGTACTGAAAGACAAAATTGAAATAACAAGTATGATGGATCAGATAATTTGAAGTGCATACTGTTGTCATACTGGGGGCGTGGGGAGCGGACCCGAATGTGAGGCACAGACACTGAAGTACTAGGAACTGGACTAGGTCTAGAGTTAAGTAAGAGAAGTGGGGAAGAAAGGACGCTGGACATGATACAGACCCTGGATGAGACAAGGATACAGGGCCTGGGCTAGGACTTGACTAGGATAGCGGAACCTCAACATGGAACTTCGAACTAGCAGCCTGGGCTTGGACTCGGAGCCAGAGACTGGACAAGGACCCGAAACCTGGGTCTTCACTCAGGCTCGGACCCCGGATCTAGGCGAGGACCTGACGGGGCTTGGGTTCTTCGAGGTGAGGACATGACGGGGCTTGGGTATGGACTCGAGCCAGAGACTGGGCAAGGACCCAGTACCTGGGACTTGACTCGGGCTCGGACCCCAGATCTAGGCTTGGACAAGAAGTGGCTACAGGATGGGAAGAGGCAACAGGACTGGACGTGAGACTCCTGGACAGGACAAGGGAACCCCAGCACAGGACGAAGGAACCCCAGCACCGGGCTGGGCAAGGTACTCCAGGGCTGGGCGGGACACATGGACAAGACGAGAACACAAAGCCATGGCTTGGACAAGACAAGGTTCTTGGATCGTGGCTAGGATTGGATGAGACCCCAAAGCGTTGACTAGGTCGAGGGAAAGACAAGAATGCAGAGCCTTGGTCGAGGGAGGGACAGGAACATGGAACACAGAGCCGGGACCCCTCCTTGGGTACAGGACGTAGGGCTGGGACTCATTACACAGAATGCAGAATATGACAAGATGGTTCCCAACACAAGGTAGTGGCAGATGGCCAGACCTACCTAGCGAAGGCATGGACACAGATGGTTCCCAACACTAGGTAGCGGCAAATGGCCAGACCTACCCAGTGAAGGTGTGGAAACAGACAGTTCCCAACACTAGGTAGCAGCAAACGGCCGGATCTACCTAGTGAAGGCGTGGACACAGAGACAATTCAAAACAACGATAGACAGTTCCTTATTTTGCTCCGGCAATTGAACTAGACAGCAGTGCAGGCGACGATTACAGGTGAGGCAAGGCTTCAGGAAGGGGAACAGACAGGGGGTATGGACAGGAACAATCCAGCAGCCAGAGGCTGAATCCTGAAGGTATTTATGAAGCCAGCCCAAACGAGAATCAGCTGCCTCAACAGAAACTAGGGAAAATTGGAAAATCTGGAATGAGGAACATGGACCGGACCGTGAACCGGAATGCGGATTTCACGGACTGGACCATGACAACTGTATATTTTGATGATAGTAAGTGTGATGAACTTAGAACATGGATCAGTGCATGGAACTATGACATTGTAGCCGTTACTGAAACGTTGAGAGAGGAGCAGGAATGGGTGAATAATATACCAGGTTTTTGAAGTTTTAGGAAAGATAGAGGGGGAGGGAGTTGCACTACTAATCAGGGACAATATCACAGTTGCACTGAGGAGAGACATAATGGAGGGGTCAGACACTGAGTCCATTTGGGTTGAACTCAGGAACAGGAAGGGTGCAATCACACTGCTGGGATTGTACTACAGACCCCCCAGTAGCCACCAGGACACTGAGAAACAGGTTAAGGAAATGTGTAAAAATCATAAGGTTATTGTCATAGGGTATTTTCAACTTACCTGATAGGAACTGGGATTTTCTTAGCGTAAGGGGTTTAGATAGGGCTGAGTTTATTAAGTTTTATTGGTTGTTGCATGAATGAAGTCACTGGAGAGAAGTACTGGTAGAAATGAAGCAGCCTCATTATTTTACAAAATGAGATAGAGCAGGCATCAGAATGAGACCCGTTTTGGAAGAACGAGGAACGTCTGGCTCAACACTGCATGATGTTTTATATGCTAAAAGTCAAAGAAAATTCAGGACAATTCCATATTTACAATGCTTCCTTTGAACAACACACCATCATTGCATATTTGCAATGCTTGCTTGAAACTTGACAAATTTACTGGAGTTCTTTAAAAATATAACAGTGTATAGAGGAGGACAGATGGATACTATTTACTTGGATTTCCAGAAGCGTTCGATAAGATGCCACATAAAAGACTCCTCCACAAGATAAAGATACGTAGAGTTGGGGTGATGTATTAGCATGCAGAGAAGATTGGTTAACTAATAGAAAGCAGGGAGTTGGGATACATGGGTGTTAGTCTGGTTGGCAATCAGTGCTGAGCGGTGTGCCACAGGGGTCAGTTCTGCGCCCATAACTGTTCACGATATAACAACGTAGAAGAGGGGACTGAGGGTAGTGTATCTAAGTTTGCTGAATTACTAAATTGAGTGGAAAAGCAAATTGTGCAGAAGATATGGAGAGCCTGCAGAGAGATATAGATAGGTAAAGTGAGTGGCCAAGGGTCGGCAATGTTGGTAAATGCAAGCTCATCTGCTTTGGAAGAAAAAGTGAAGGAGAAGATTATCATTTAAATGGTAAAAGATTGCAGCATGCTGCCGTGCAGAGGGACTGGGAGTATTTGTGCATGAAGTACAAAAGGTTGGTTTGCAGGTACAGCAGGCTATCAAGAAGGCAAATGGAATGTTGGTCTTCATTGCTGGAGCGATTGAATTTAAGAGCAGGGAGGTTATGCTGCAACTGTACAGGGTACTGGTGAAGTTGCAGTAATTATGAGCCTGGGACTTACAGGGATAGAACAACCCAGTATGTGAAAGATCTTTATTACCAACTTAAAGTGTTGAAGGACCGATCAAAACAACAGTAGCACATTGCTGATCAGAGAAAGCCGGTGAGAAAGGAGATAATTCTCCCACAGCAGGTGACCAAGTCATGGTGAGGATGCTGCCTGAAAGTACCATGAGAGTACTCACCCATATAACCATATAACCATTACAGGACGGAAACAGGCCATCTCAGTCCTTCTAGTCCGTGCCGAACTCTTACTGTCATCTAGTCCCACCGACCTGCACTCAGCCCATAACCCTCCATTCCTCTCCTGTCCATATAGCTGTCCAATTTACTTTAAGCAACAACATCGAACCTGCCTCAACCACTTCTGCTGGAAGCTCGTTCCACACAGCTACCACTCTCTGAGTAAAGAATTTCCCCCTCATGTTACTCCTAAACTTTTGCCCTTTAACTCTCACCTCATGTCCTCTTGTTTGAATCTCCCCCACTCTCAATGGAAAAAGCCTATCCACGTCAACTTTATCTATCCCCCTCATATTTTTAAATACCTCTATCAAGTCCCCCCTCAACCTTCTACGTTCCAGAGAATAAAGACCTAACTTGTTCAACCTTTCTCTATAACTCAGGTGATGAAACCCAGGTAACATTCTAATAAATCTTCTCTGTACTCTCTCTATTTTGTTGACATTTTTCCTGTAATTCGGTGACCAAAACTGTACACAATACTCCAAATTTGGCCTCACCAATGCCTTGTACAATTTCAACATTACATCCCAACTTCTATACTCAATTGTTTGATTTATAAAGGCCAGCATACCAAAAGCTTTCTTCACCACCCTATCCACATGAGATTCCACCTTCAGGGAACTATGCACCATTATTCCTAGATCCCTCTGTTGTACTGCATTCTTCAATGCTGTACCATTTACCATGTATGTCCTATTTTGACTAGTCCTACCAAAATGTAGCACCTCACATTTATCAGCATTAAACTCCATCTGCCATCTTTCAGCCCACTCTTCCAACTCGGCTAAATCTCTCTGCAAGCTTTGAAAACCTACTTCATTATCCACAACTCCACCTAACTTAGTATCATCTGCATACTTACTCATCCAATTTACCACCCCATCATCCAGATCATTAATGTATATGATAAACAACATTGGACCCAGTACAGATCCCTGAGGCACACCACTAGTCACCGGCCTCCAATCTGACAAACGGTTATCCACCACTACTCTCTGGCATCTCCCATCCAGCCACTGCTGAATCCATGTTACTACTTCAATATTAATACCTAATGATTGAACCTTCCAAACCAACCTTCCGTGTGGGACCTTGTCAAAGGCCTTACTGAAGTCCATATAGACAACATTCACCACTTTACCCTCGTTAACTTTCTGAGTAACATCTTCAAAAAATTCAATAAGGTTTGTCAAACATGACCTTCCATGCACAAATCCATGTTGACTGTTCCTAATCAGTCCCTGTCTATCCAGATAATTATATGTACCATCTCTAAGAATACTTTCCATTAATTTACCCACCACTGATGTCAAACTCACAAGCCGACAATTGCTAGGCTTACTCCTAGAACCCTTTTTAAATAATGGAACAACATGAGCAATACGCCAATTCTCTGGCACCATCCCCGTTTCTAGTGACATTTGAAATACTTCTGTCAGAGCCCCTGCTATTTCCACACTAACTGCCCTCAAGGTCCTAGGGAATATCCTGTCAGGACCTGGAGACATATCCACTTTTATATTCCTTAAAAACTCCAGTACTTCCTCTTCTTTAATCATCATAGTTTCTGTAACTTCCCTACCTGTTTTCCTTATCTTACACAATTCAATATCCTTCTCCTTAGTGAATACTGAAGAAAAGAAATTGTTCAGAATCTCCCTCTGAGATTCTGAAATCAATCCTGAGATTTCCGGAGTTCACCCACTTAGACTGCTGAGATCATTGGCCATGCAATGGGTTTCATGGCGACCCGCTCCTGAAACCAAATGCAGTTGTGTGAATGAAGTACTGGTAGAAATGAAGCAGCCTCTTTAATCAACAAAATGAGATAGAGCAGGCATCAGACTGAGACCCGTTTTCAAGGAAAAGGTCTGTCTGGCCCAACACTGCATGATGTTTTATATGCTAAATTTCAAAGAAATTTCAGGACAATTCCATATTTACAAGGCTTCCTTTGAACTATTCACCACAATTCCATATTTACAATGCTTTCTTTGAACTACTCACCACAATTCCATCTGTACAATGCTTTCTTTGAAATACTCACCACAATTCCATCTGTACAATGCTTTCTTTGAACTACTCACCACAATTCCATATTTACAATGCTTTCTTTGAACTACTCACCACAATTCCATATTTACAATGCTTTCTTTGAGCTACACACCACAATTTCATATTTACAATGCTTTCTTTGAGCTACACATCACCTTCACACTTCCCCCATTCACATGCATAATACGGACATCCAAATACACACAAATAACAAATTTAAATCAGCATTTTCTGGTCTTCTAATTAACTGTGGTGTCTTCCAATTAAATTAATTCACAGCTCTTAGGAACCCATTGTTCAGAGTTGCATTTTAGATTTAATCTTCAATGCATATTCAGATCTGAATGTTGGTTGCTGAAGTCAATATTGTATTCACTATTTGTCCTAACCCCAAAAATGACCTAACAGTATCCAGGAAGGTTTCTTAAATCAATATGTGGATGGTCCAATGAGAGGAGGACCTGATGTTGGGTAATAAGCCTGGCCAAGTGACTGACCTTTCAGTGGGTGAACTGTTAGGGAACAGTGACCACAACACCTTAACTTTCAGAATAGTTATAGATAAAGATAGGGAGAAACATAGAAACATAGAAAACCTACAGCACAAAGTTGTGCCGAACATGTCCCTACCTTAGAAATTACTAGACTTCTCCATAGCCCTCTATTTCTCTGAGCTCCATGTACCTATCTAAAAGTCTCTTAAAAGACCCTATTGTATCTGCCTCCACCACCGTTGCTGGCAGCCCATTCCACGCACTCACCACTCTCTGAGTTGTGACGAAAAACCAAGTTATCAGAAGATTGATACTAATGAGAGAGAGATAAGGGAGACAATGGAGAAACGTTCAAAATGTTAATGAGAGAGAGAGAGAGATAACAAAAAGAGACACAATTCAGAATATTGACAGACCGGTTGCTTTGAACCTGAACTGTCTGAATTTTGATGGACAGGCGATACCCCAGCAGGGGGATAAAAAGAACAGGTTCGCTAAGGCACGAGACACACCACAAGATCACGAGATAACGAGACCATGGAAGAGCAGTGTGCCCCCACAAGTTTGTGGGAGTTTGGAGATATGGTTTGCAGGAACCGACCATAGATGCACAGGGTGAAAAGGGTACGATCGGTGGGAACCTGGTGTGTGTGTCCGCCCTTGCATGGGTGCTGGGTTCACCGTGGAAGAATGGTCGTATCCGGAATGTAGGGGTCACAGTCGGTGACCACAGAAGACATAAAAGGGTCCGCCCGAAAGCCAACTGTGAAGAACATCAAAGGTCTGCTTGAATCAAATTTGCATTCTCTCTCTCTCTCTCTCTCCAATGGCACAACAGCGATTACTGCGAACTGTACTAAGCTGAACTGACCTCTGCGTCACTTCAGACTGATCATTTTACCCCTAGACTGCGATAGAGCTTGGTTGATTCCTATTACCCTAGTTCTGTGTACATGTGTGTTTTATCATTACTAACCTGTTGCATTTATATCCTTATGATTAGAGTACTGTGTTACTTATTTTTTTAATAAAACTTTATTAGTTTCTAGTAAACCAGACTCCAACTAGTGGTCCATTTCTGCTGGTTTGGCAACCCAGTTACGGGGTACGTAACATAAGTGGGGATCTCGTCCGCAATTTTGAACGCCAAATTTGGGACTGGGTAAATTGATTGGGTTAAAATTCCCGAAAGAAAGAAAGCAAAAACAGCAGAAATGGAGATTGAGGAATTTCTAAAGGCGCCAACCTTGGAGGCATTAGAGGATGCCAGGAAATCAGAATTGGCAACTGTGACCAAACGGTTGAATCTTTTTAAGGGGAAGTCGACAATGAGCAGAGTGGAGATGCACAGAGCTATCATAGAGCATTAGGTATCTAAAGGTGTGTTTCCCCAAGGGGAGCTGGAGGTGGTATCTATGGGCAAACCTGGTGGAGAGGCGGTGCAGCTGCAGATAGAAAAATTGAGACTCGAGCACGAGTTCCGGGTAAGGCAG